>NW_025888500.1:0-15412 GCF_002878395.1 Capsicum annuum | reverse complement strand
TCCCTAATCAACTTAACTTTTTCGATAACCTCAAATACCGAATCAGGACCACTCACAGCCAGTTCACCCACCTCAAACCAACCTATGAGTGATCTACACTTCCTCTCATACAAGGCTTCAAATGGAGCCATGCCAATACTAGAGTGGAAATTGTTATTGTAAGCAAACTCTATCAACGGTAAGTGATCATCCCAACTTCCCTTAAAGTCAAGTGCACAAGCTCTCAAAATATCCTCTAAGGTCTAGATGGTCCACTCATCCTGACCATCGGTCTGCGGATGAAAAGTAAGCTCAATAGCACTTGGGTACCAAGACCCTTCTGAAAAGCTTTCCAAAATTGCGATGTGAACTGAGTACCCCTATCCGGAATGATAGACAAGGGAGCTCCATGTAGTATGACTAGCTCTCGAATATACAATCTAGCGTAATCCTTAGCAGTATATGAAGTATGAACAGGCAAGAAATGAGCAGACTTAGTCAAACTATCAACCACAACCCAAATGGAATCATGATGGCGTCGAAAAGGAGGTAAACCAATCACAAAGTCCATATTTATCTCTTCCCACTTCCAGGTGGGAATACTAAACTCTTACATCATACCACCAGGTCTTTGGTGTTCAACCGTAACCTGTTGTCATGTTGCACACTTACCTACAAACGCTGCTATATCTTTCTTCATGCCACTCCACCAATAGATTTTCCACAAGTCTCGGTACATCTTGGTAGCACCAGGATGAATAGAATATCGCGCCCCGTGCGCTTTATCCATAATTCTCTGTCTCAGATCATCAACATTCGGGACACACAATCTACCCTGCAATCTCAATACACCATTTCCCCTTTGGAAGAAAACCTCTACTTTTTGGTCCTTGACTGACTCCTTCAGTCTGACCAAACTAGCATCTAAGTATTGCTTTTCCTTCACTTTCGAAACCAAGGAGGATTTGGAACTACTCTGAACCCCTATACAACCTTCAGTAGAGTCAAACAACCTAACCCCTAATCTAGACAAATGATGTACATCACGATCCAACTCTTTCTTACCTTCTACCACATGCGAAACACTACCCATGGACACTCTACTTAGGGCATTCGCCACAACATTGGCCTTGCCCGAATGGTACAGCACACTCATATCATACTCTTTTAATAATTCTAACCATCATCTCTGCCTAAGATTTAATTCTTTCTGGGTAAACACATACTGCAGACTCTTATGATCAGTGAAAACATCAACATGGACACCATACAAATAGTGTCTCCAGATTTTCAAAGCAAACACAACAACAACCAACTTAAGGTCATGGGTGGGGTAATTTTTCTCATGGGGTTCAACTGTCTAGAAGCATAAGCTATCACCTTACCCTTCTGCATCAATACGCAACCCAACCCAACTCTCAAAGCATCACAGTACACCACCAAACCATCAACACTATCAGGCAAAGTCAAAATAGGGGCTGAAGTGAGTTGAGTCTTCAACTCCTGAAAACTCTTCTCGTAAGATTCAGACCATAAGAACTTCACTTTCTTTAAGGTCAAACGAGTCATAAGAGACAATATAGAGGAGAAACCCTCAACATAACGGCGGTAATATCCAGCTAAACCCAAGAAACTTTGGATATCAGTCGGAGAAATAGGTCTAGGCTAATTTCTAACAGCTTCGGTCTTTTGGAGATCAACTCTAATACCCTCGAAAGAAATAATATGACCCAGAAAAGCAACTGACCTTAGCCAAAACTCACACTTACTAAACTTGGCAAACAACTTGTGATCTCTATGGGTTTACAAGACAGTTCGGAGATGATCGGAATATTCATCCTCACTATGGGAGTACACTAGTATATCATCGATGAACACTATGATAAACATATCCAGATATGGTCTGAACAATTGATTAATGAGGTCCATGAAAGCTTCTGGGGCATTAGTTAACCTGAAAGACATAACAACAAACTCAAAATGGCCATAACGAGTTCAGAAAGCGGTTTTTACGATGTCACACTCCCTAACTTTGAGTTGATGATAGCCGGAACGAAGGTTTATCTTTGAGAAATAACTTACACCTTGTAATTGGTCAAACAAATCATCTATTCTCAGAAGGGGATATTTATTTTTTACAGTGACTTTATTCAGTTGGTGGTAATCAATGCACATATGTAAAGAGCCTTCTTTCTTTCTCACAAACAACATAGGAGCACCCCAAGGAGAAACACTGGACCTTATGAAACCCTTATCTAGTAGATCTTTGAGTTGCTCTTTCAACTCCTTAAGTTTTGCAGGGGCCATACGGTAAGGAAGAATAAAAATCGGCTGAGTTTTGGGAAGAAGATCAATCTCGAACTCTATCTCTCTATCAGGAGGTATCCCTGGGAGATCATTCGAAAAGACATCAGAAAACTCATTGACGACATTAATAGACTGGAGAGTTGGAGTCTCAGATTTAGTGTCTTTGACTCTAACCAAATAGTAAATATACCTCTTGGAAATAAGCTTTCTAGCTTTGAAAAAGAGATAAAATGACTCTTGGATGACACAGAATTCCTAGACCACTCAAACACGGATGCACTTAAAAACTGAAACTTGACCACATGAGTCCGACAATTAATAGAGGCATAAGAATACAGCCAGTCCATACCCAGAATCACATCAAAATCTACCATGTCTAACTCAATCAGATCAGCCAATAAGACTATGAAGAACAATAACAGAAAACTTTTTATACACTTTCTGGGCAACAATCGAATCACCCACTGGGGTAGAAACTAGGATAGGCTCAGGAATAATATCACGACTCATTTCAAAATTCACAGTAATCAAAGGTGTAATATATGAGAAACTGGATCCAAGATCCAACAAAGCATACACATCAAACTAAAATATATGAAGCATATCGGTAACAACATTGGGAGAATCCTCCTATTCTTGGTGGGATAGTAAAGCATAGAATCTATTCTGGCACTGCCCGCCAGCATTGCTAGAAGAGGCGCCCTGAACTGGGGCTGGGCGAGTTGCTGGAACTGGAGCACTAACAGTCTGAGTCTGGGTTTGAGAGCAAAAGTCACGATGCCCTTGTCCATCCTGTGGACAATCTCTAACTCTATGACCCATGTCACCACACCGAAAACAACCCCTCTTCTTACCCTAACACTCACCCAAATGAGCCCTACCACACTTAGGACACAGGGGATGATTTGGCTTACTGCCAGCACTGTACTAGGACCTGGATGCATATGACCTGCTACCTTGCTCTTGCCTACCTCTAGGCACGGGAGCACTAGAAGATGATAGTGCTATCATTGATAAACGATCCTGATACTGAGGATAACTCCCTCCCTACGATCTAGTCTGATCCGGTCCATAATGCATGGACCTAGCTCTCTTATTCCCTCTCATTTTATCTCTCTCCTTAATCTTAACTGCCTCAATCTATTGGGCATGAGTTATCAGCCTAGAAAGATTTATTTCACTATTCAGCATAGCAGACCTATACTCCTTAACCACATAACTAGACATTCCAATCACAAACTTACTCATACTAGCCCGATTATCAGCCACTAAGTTAGGAGCATACTTGGCCAATTGATTGAACTTTAGACAGTACTCCCTAACAGTCATAGAGCCCTGTCGCAAGTTTATAAACTCTTCCACCATCGCCTCCCTCATCTCCAAAGGGAAAAACTTATCCAGGAATACATCCTGGAACTCTTTCCAAGTTGTAGGAATAACTCCCTCACCTTTACCTTTCCTTTAAGAAACAACCCAGTCTTAAGCAAGGTCTTTCAATCTATACGCAGCAAACTCCACACTATTTTCCTTAGATACATGCATCACCTGAGTAATCTTCCGCACCTCCTCTAAAAATAACCGTGGATCCTCAGTAGACTTGGACCCATAGAATTCTGGCAGATTTATCTGCATGAAGTCAAGGATCCTGGTAGCAGCTGAATCACCTCCCTGCTGCTGTGGAGCTGGGGCTGGGTTGGCCTGAACATTTGCAGTAACAGCTTAGGCCAATGCCTGAAAGGCTGCCTGAAATTTAGTATGAGACACGTTTTGATTCATTGGGTCAGCTGGTTGAGGTTGCTGACCATCATTATTTCTTCTCACTCAATGTGGAGGCATATTTCTAAAAGAGGAGAGCATGAATGAATAGCAGAGAGAGATACTTTAAGCACGATAGACTTCTGAAAGAAAGAATCATACTTTTTCTTAAAACGTCTTATAGCCTCTTGCTCATAGATATGGCGCGCTACACATCGATGATCAAGACTCTACTTAACGCGGCTTGTCAGACTCCCTAGGACACCTTAAAATCTTAGGCTCTGATACTAAGATTGTAAAAACTCAAAAAATGGGTCCCAAAGCGTCACACGATGCTTGAGGCTATAAGTAGCCCTAAGCTAACCCTTTGAGTTCAACACAAATCAACGGCGTTTCCATTAATAACCTTCAAATATCAACAGAGTAATCATCATCTAAGAATAAAAGAATTTTAGAAAGATAACAAAATATGACTTATTAGTCAACTCCCAACATCTATACTAGTCTGACAAGCCTCTAAGAAAATCAATAAAACCAGCGAGCCATCGAGATATGCCCCAACTGACTCACACTCAGTTATCAAATATAAATGATTTCGTGAAACCAACTTCAGACATCACGTCCTTGGAATATGAGCACTCACCACAATAGAGGATGTAGAACAGCATGCTCGAAGAATCACTATCGAACCTGGAACTGAGCACCTGAAACCTATATTCTGAGAAAATTCAGCCTACATCCGAAGATGTGGGTCAGTACCATGGAAAGGAACCGAGTATATGGGGGTGTACGCAGTTGTATAAACATCATCATAATAAATGTTTATAAAAAATATGCAGGATGTATGAAGACTCACATAGCCCGAAGAAAATCATCATAATCATGAGAGGATGAAATAAGTAAAATAACACATGTGAATCATCATATAATTTGTCAATCACTTTTGGTTCATCAAGAATATCAATTCTCATAATGTAAATATCATTTAAATCTTTCCAAAGAATAACTTTCACAATTCCACTTTCAAATCACTTCACTATTCAACATAGACACAAGGAAACACATACACACTGGGAGATCCTATAACCGACATAAACTATGTGAGATAAATAGAGTCCAACATACAACCCACGTTGGGGAGAGCTGTCCTATCCTTGCTATCAGAGTATGATTATCATATTAAATCCACCCAAACTAGTGATCACTACATAAATCAGCCTCAGGCTCACTCCTACGAAGGCACGTAGTTCTCGAGAAGTAAGGTTGCTTTATACCTCCCACTCGATGCTAAAGATTTCTCTCAGACTTAGCTCAGATCATTTCAAAGACAATCCACAACCAAATAATTTCATTAACATATAAATATACATCGGGGGTCATCATGCTTCCCATCTATCAAAATCAACCACGTTGTGGATTTCTTTCACACTTGAGTTTAAAACAATTCCATTAAGACCAAAAGGTCAAATTATTCAAAATATCACAAATATTCAACATCAACATGCGTATAACACACACTTTTTAAAAAAAACACAATTTCCAATAGGAATCCACGACCCAAATATCAAAATCATGATAAATATCGTTCAAGATTCTTTCTTTATATCTCCACACATATAAATTCATCTTTCAAAATTATAAACATAAAGATTTCATAATAATCCTCATAAGATATGGATTCATGCTTCAAATTCATAAAAATCAAATAAAAATCATGCCTTTGTAAAGAAAATTACTTTTGGGCACAAGAACGAAAGAGAGTTCTTATTGAAAAACCCCATATACCTTGAATGATGAACTTTAGATCGATACTCATTTTTGAGATGTCAATCATGCCTTTGAATGATGGTTCTTGGAGTTCTTGAACTTGGAACTTGGAATCTTGAATAAATTTGCCGAATTAATGGTGAACTTTAGAGATTCTTGAAGTTGGATGTAGGAGCTTAAGGTTTTCTTTTTGAGGGAATTTGATGAAATATAACATATAATGCTTCTAATAGGCCTTAATATAGGGTTTGGGTAGCTTTTGGGTGAGGGGAAATGACCAAAAAGCCCCTAAAAAATTTAAAAAATTCTCGAATCTGTCCTTTAGTGGACTGTTTTGATAGTCTAAAGTAGATCAACCATAACGTTTTACTCCGATATCCAAATTAGATGAAACCAATTTCATTAGAAAGAGGATTCTCATATATTTCCGTTGATATATAGTATCTCACCCAGATCATTGTGTACAAGGATTTATGATCATTTGAAGTTGACCCAAAAATTTGCTTTTGATAGGCTGAAGTAGATCGACCATAACTTTTTGCTCTGATAAACAAATTGGATGAAACCAATTTTATTTGAAAGAGGACTCGCAGAAATTTCCATTGATATATAGTAGATCACCCAGATCATTATGTACAAGGAGTTATGATCATTTAAAGTTGGAGCAAAAATACCCAGGCCTCAGTACTTTTTCCTGCATGTTTTACTGTTCACTACTATTTACGGTTCGATCGGAATATTCATAACTCGTCGCTCAGGTGTCCGTTTTGGATGATCCACATATCTTTGGAAAGATTATTCGATACTCTACACAATGGTGGGTCATAATCTAAGACATTCTACATGAAAAATTTATAATTTATTCTAAAAGATAGAACCCAACACGTTTACGCAGAAAATTTCAACAAAAATTTCCCGGGGTATTACAAGTAGAGTCTTACGCATGGGTTTATAGCATGCCACACTTATGGACAGGAGGCTCTGAGATGTTTTAGGAAAAGTTTCACTTTTTTCAATATTCATGTCAAGCAAGTGAGCATGAACTCAAGCTAAATTCTCAGTCTAATCCTATTCTTCTTTCTAGTTACAGAACTTACCTCCCTAAAAGATTTATGGAAAAAGAATTAGAAGTCAGCTAGTCCTTCCATCCGTTCAGGTAGATCCCCTGAATGAGCACGTCTCCCATGCAAAATTCAGAGTTGCATTCACCACTTTAGCTAATTTTATAGATACCTAAAACAACCTACAGGCTATTGTATTATCTAGGCTTGGGTTTCATACTTAGCAGAGCAAGGGGGAGAAGTGTAAGAAGAAAGATAGAAAAAATAAGAGAGTCAGAACAAGTGGCTTTAGACCAAGGTCAGAGGGTGGCAACCGTTCCAATTTCATTAGAAATTCTCAGTCCCAAATCCTCCTGTAGCTAGTACTCCAGTGCCAAAGTTTAGAAATGACAGTCGAGATGGAGCACTAGGCTCTAAGTCACAAGGTAGTGGGAAGGGTATTCGTACTAATCCGATTTGCAGAGAATATAGTAAGAACCATAAGAGAGTGTGTAGAGATGGCAGCGATATTTGCTTCGAGAGTAGCAAGCTAAGACATAAAGTCAGAGATTGTCCTCAGTCAGGTTTACAGGTTTAGTACAACCATCCTTCAGCTTAGTTTGGTCGCCCGAATTAGTAGGCTGCCACTTCCTGTGCCACCAGTGGGAAACTCCCAAATAGGCATTATACACTTCAGTCCAGAAAAGATCAGGAAAGTTCTTCGGATGCAGTCACTGGTATATTACAAATCTTTTATTTACATATTCATGCCTTATTAGATTCAGGGATTCTCCATCTTTTGTAAGTCCTTTCGTAGAAGTCAACTTTAAGTCAGACTAAAAATCTTAATAGAACCTTTCTTTGTGCTTACCTCATTGGGTAAATCTGTTCCAGCTAGACGAGTATACAGGAATTGCTCGGTTATAGTATTTCAAAAAAATCCCTTCAGTTAATTTCAGTAATAGAGTTGTTCCATTTAGTTTCTTGATGAACCATTCTTTAAATGAAGGGGTAGTACCTCAGTCTTAGTTGATTTAAGTTTTAATCTCTAGATTAAACTAGTAGAAAGAGAAATTGAGAATTATAAGTTAGTCAGTGTTGAGTTTACTATATGGTGATTGTTGGGGCAATAAAAAGCTAAAAATCATGTATCAAAAGGAAGTACGAGCAGTGGACCTTACATTATCAGGAGTAGTCCTTCAGAATGAGTTTAGTTTTTATGAGCATTGTCATATCGTAGACTCTAGAGCAAAGTGGTTTCAGTTTAATTTAGAGTTTATTAAGAGGTTCACAGGCTTAGAATGATGACTTTAAGCTAAAGAGGAGATAGTAGAATGATAATGCTCAACTTACACCTCAAATTAGTGTAAGGTGGTCGTCGTCAATATATTTACCCAACTTTGGAGTCGGGGTCAAATCCACAGGGAACAATGTGAGTGGCGATTAAACTAGTTTGAAATTATAGTTATAAGTTAAATTCAAACAAATGATACAAAAATATAAAATGGGGTTTTAGTATTAATGTTTGTAATCAATATAAATGGAAAACTAGAGTTATGTTCACTGTGGGTTTCGGGAATTGACAGATACTAGGTACTGCTTAAGACTCTTAAAGTAAGTAGGAACAGGAGAATATACCTGACGACTATACTATCTGACTTATCTCTCAACCTCACCAGATAATTTATTATCTAATTCTCTCAAACTTAGGTATCTCATCTATTTCTAATAGGATGTTATCTTAGGTAGATTAATCCAGTTACGACATTAATCATTAAACAGAAGGTTGGTAGCTTTCGAGTCCCTGTTGATAATTCACGTACTCTAGTTTATTTCTTTGTTTAAGCAAATAAACCTAAGGCATAACCTATTGTTTGCAACCAATAGATTTTAAGTTAAAACAATAGAATTTCAAGATGTCCTACTACTCTTTGAACCCTTTAAGTACCTAGCAGCATATCAAACCCTAATCCATGGATCCCATAACTTGGGCTAATGGAATTATCCGCTCATGATTTGATGAACGAAATAAAAAGTTGAATTCATGATAGTATGGATAAACTTATGAATGGATGAAAACAACAATTATTTCTTCAATTGAATCACAACAGAATAATCCATAATTGTTGATAAGTGTTGAAGGGAAAGCAAGAAAAATACTTGATGAAAAAGATAAGGCAATGTACGTTCCTCCCAAGTTCCAAGAAAACAAGATTAAGAGAGATCCTGAATAAAACCCTCAAAACTTCTATTTATACCTAAACTTAATTATGGAAATAAAATAACAAAATAAATAAAATTATCGGATTAGGTGACGCCCTGGCTGATGCCATGTCAAGGTTCTGACGCCTTATCACGGATGGCATCAGATTAGCTCCAGTTGTCTTCAAGTTCTGTATAAAGCTGACGATGTTGCTGATGTTGCATCACAAATCTAACGGCATTTCACTATCATCGTCAGATGTCTTCTCCTTTTGCTAATTCTCTGCTTAAGGCTGATGCCCTTATTGATGCCTTATCACAACTTTGACGCCACATCACCAACATCATTAGAACTGCTTCTCAGACTGTAACTCCTTGGTTAAGCCTGATGCCAATGCTGATAGCCTATCACAAGGCTAACGACTTATCATGGTTGTCGTCAACCATGTTTTCAGCTCTTTTTTCTCAGATTTCAACTCTTTTGCACCATTGTTATTTATTTCCATGCATCTTGACTTTCCTACAAAATCTTAAGAAATAACATCAAAAACACCAATAATTACTTAAAAACTTACAATTATTTCAAGTTAAAAAGTCTTAAAAGTGCTATAAAAATCTAGAACATCATAGAACAAGTAACCAAGTCAGACTTTCAGATTTTAGTAGTAATGTCAGTATGTGTAGAAAAGTGTAGGAGAGGTTGATGCCTAACCCGTCCTTATTTCATTTCAAAGTTTTGTACTTTAGCTATCACGATATCTACTCATGCATTACATGTCAGTTCCATGATCATAGCTCTTATTCGTGCACGTGATCAAAATCATGTATGCTTATAGTTCCTAGTATGAGTAGTTCCAGTTCACTCGAAGTTATTAATCACGTTTCCTGAATATAGAAACTCCAAACTCAGGTCATTTAGCTCATAACTCATGTACTCATCCTTTACAATAAGCTCAGTTCTCATGACTCTTGCTACACTTCTAATGATCAGCTAAATTCAAAATTTTTCACATTTATCCTCAGTTTAGATCTCTTAATAAAGTCAATGATATTGATGTTCTACTCCTAAGGCTTCAGTTAAGTGTCAAGTTCATTATAGTGTCCATTCATGCTTCAGTTCCTCATGTTTTAACCTTCAGAAAACTCTCCTTAATAAATGATGTAGTGATAAGCAGTTGCTTAGAATGGAGAAAATAGTTGTTTTATGTTAAGAAAAGATTTTTGCATGCTAGTTTTACATGAAGCTATAGTTATGATGATAGGCTTGAATGTTATATTGTAATGTAAGTGGCTAAATGCATTTCAGAGATTTGAGTAGGCTTGAACATAGTCAGAGAATTCAGTCTAGCTCAAACCTCAGTAGGTAGAGTTGTTAGTGCCCATATTACAAAATCTTTTAGCCATGTTGTGATTTCTTATTCAGATGTCTCATTCAGACCAGGCCAAGATTTCCTTGCTCCCTAAAGTCACTAGAACCTTATAGAAAGAATGTCAAGAAATATTCTAGTTAAGTATAAGTTTTCAGTATGAGTTAGTCCATAAAGCCAGGAATTCAGTTTAGCAGTCAGGCTGACAAGTTCGTATGGTTTCCCATTTTTTCGTCCAGTCGCCCTATCTGAAGTCTCCCGAATATGACCATTCCAAGATGGAGCATCTTAGTAGTTACGAATTCATCCCAGTTCATGTATCATGGCTCAGTTTCAGATCCTAGATATTCAATCACGATTCAATTCATAGGTGCCCCATGCATCATCTTAACTTTTCCTCAGTTTCTCAGCCAAGTTAGCATTCTTCGAGGGACATAATGTCCTAAGGGAAAGATGTAGTATAACCTCTAAGCTTTCATGTCATAAACCTTTTAGTTTCTCTTCATGTAATGAATCTAGTTTTAAGTAATGGGTACTCATATGTTGACCCTCTCATTCCAAATCTCAGCCATATGACATGTATCAATAAATTAGTTCAGTTCATGATATTTAGTTCATATATCATGTTTCAGACTCAGTCATGATCTCACGTTCCCATTCATACATGTTCAGTAAGTGATCTCAGGTTTATTAGTATTTTTAGCTCTAGGTGACAGTCTTCCCTAGATTTACTTAGTTTCATGATCCAGGTACAGTTATAAACTTAATATCCATTACCATTGCATATTCAATCATGCATTCATAAATCAGTTTAGCCATGTACTAATGTATCAGCTATGCATGTTCAATATGAAACTCAACTTATCAGTAGATTCAGTTATGTATTCTATGCATTAGATATACATGTACAGTATAAGAACTTAGCTTGTCAATAGTTCAGTCATGTAGTCATGTTTCAGTGTGCATATTCTATGTGTAAACTTAGTCTACTAATATTTCTCAGCTCAATCAGTCTCATTTGAGGATGAATGTTCCCAAGGGGGAGATATTGTAATACCCTATATTTCCTTATCCTAGATTAACTTTCAGTACTTCAGTGATCAAATATAAATTTTTCTAAATAATTAATATTTTTTAGTTTAGATCCTGCCATTGCATAGGAAATTGAATTGTCTTTCCAATAATATAAAAGTCGCCTAAATTTAATAACCGGGTAAGAAGTTATGTCTATTTTAAGTTTTAGTCATTAAATACCGTAATTCAGGAAAGTAGCACATCACGGAGTAAGACAAAATAGAAATTGTCAATTTTTAGTGAGGTACCGCGATACCGGCATATCGGGCCAAAGCTCATTTTCATATTTGTCAATTTTCAGTGAGCCAACACGAATGTACCGTGTCGCGTCGAGCTTCTAGGTCCCATCCACTATTGGAACGCGATTACACCACATCATGTCTCCAACCACATTCCCAGTTATCATTACCCAGTGTTTTAGTGCAATAATGGTGCATCGCACAAGGGCACAAAATTGGGTTTTCAGTGATGAAAATTAAAAATGTTTCAAGGGTAATTGGGTCTTTTTACATGACCCAGATCAGCCTTAAACATGAAATTATGACCTAAATACCCTATTATATCATTATTCACTCAATTTTATCAAGATTTAAAATATTCTCTCTCAAAGAGGTAAAAACCCTGATTCAAGAAATCAAGGTCAATCCTCAAAAAATCCTCTAAGAACCTCCAAGAAAGAATCTTCTAAGGTATGTTAGGTGTTCATATATGGGTTCCTTTAACCCATAGAGTCCCCGAATATGTTTTTCTAAAACTACAAGATTTTTGAAATTGAACTCATGTTCATGATATTAGTTGGGTTTTAAATCCATGATTTAAGTGCAGGTTTATGAAATTGAATAGCATCTAAGATAAATATGTGATTATCTTGATAAACGCTTGAATTTACAAAGTGATTAATATGTCTATGATGTTAATTGGGTTTAATCTATGATTATTATAAGATTCATGAAATTAGATTAGTATTTTATGGGGAATTATATGAATTGCATGCTAAACCTATGAAATTTTAAGTTTGGGCATTGTAGTTGCCATTTTTATATGTTATCCATGATTATAGGCATGAAGTTGTTCTTTCTAAGTGGTTGATAGAATGACCATGTGAATAAAGTGATGAAATCATGACGTTAGTAAATGTACAAGCTGTCTCTATGAATGAAATATGAACGTGTACATTGTTATACTTTGCAAGATCATGTGATGATTTACTTTTTATGCTATCGAGTCCTGGGGGTATTTAATACCTGACAATTTAGCTGTTTACCTAGAGCCTATGTTAGTTACAAAATTGTATCAGTTATGTCACAATTAATAGAACTCAGTCAGTTACAAAACTCAGGAAAACTTAGTAAACTCAGTATCAGTCCAGTCCAGATCAGTATAATCAGTTTAGTGTCTTTCAGTTAGGAGTAGGATTTAGCATCGAGCGAGCTTGGGGATAGAGGTTTACCCATTAGTTAGGACTGGGTCCCTATAAATAATTCCTAAGTTCCAGAGCTACGTAGCCAGTATAGATTATGAGATGTCACCCGTTAGATAGGACTGACAAACTCAGGGATCGCCCGCTAGTTTAGGAATAATCTCAAGGGTCACCCATTATATAGGAATGACTCCACAGCAGATGTTAGTACCCGTGGCACGGTATTAGCACCCTTTTTATTGGGGTTAAAGATTGGACCCCAACTCAGTTATCTTATCTTACTTGGGGCATGTCGGTTAGCTGATTACCTCCCATAATCTCAATTTATAATTCAGTTCAGTTCTACAGAATCAGGACTATTAGACACAATCACTCAGTATCAATAATTTAGTTTTCAGTAACTTCAGATATCAGTTCTCAGTTATCAAAACTCCGTACTTAGCTTCAGATAACCTCAGATACAATATATATTTATGTATGTCCATAGTATTGCATACTCAGTAATTTTAGTAGTATCAGTTACTCATGTACTCTTACATTCAGTTACTTTATATCATTCAGTCAGTTACTATTCATTTATATGAAGCCTTTCATTCAGCCTTACCTGATCAAGCATACCAATACATTTCATGTACTAACCGCATACTCTTTCTTAATGCTATGATGTCTCATATCATAGGTTAGTATGCTCAGGTTCCTAACCGCGCTTCAACAAATCTAATCAACAGCCACAAATTTAGTAGTGAGTCCTCATCTATCGAGGTGGGGGTTTATCCCATCAACTACATATCAGATAGTTCTATTAGAGACTTTTAGTCTAGACTAGTTCAGACAATTTTAGTTTTCAGATGATTTTAACAGATGTTACATTTATCAATATTTTAGATTTTGAACCTTATGGAATTTTAGCCAATTTTCTAGATTTATTTCACCATTACTATTCAGTACTCGCAGTAGATATTAGTCATGGATTAGCTTGTGGTCCTTCGTGGTCATAAGCACCGTGTGGTATCCAAGGTGTAAACTCGGGGTGTTAAAATAGACATATCTAATATGGACATATTTTTAACACCCCAAAATCTGATCTCGAGACATCACACAGTGCACAAGACTACGAGTAGCCTTAAGCTAATGCTGTCTGCCTTCTACTAGATATGAATCTCATTATCAAGGTAATATAGACATGAAAGTCATACTGAATGCAAAAACTATCTAAAATAACTAAGAATAATCTGAATATAATATATGAAACATTAATACTGAATAAGTAGAATCACAACTAGTAGTCTGACAAGCCTCTACTACTAACATGTAGAGAGTTACTGGGACAAACCACTAGCTAACTTGAATTGTCTGAAAAGAATAATAAATTATGTAAACTGATAAGCTACAAAATATGAGTGAACAAGTCCCTAAACTATGAGGACTCACCAACTATAGGATATAGATAGAGATGTTTGGACTACTCATGCTATTAATACTGAGCACCTAAACCTATATTATGAGACAATGTAGCACATAGACATATATGTGGATCAGTACTTTGAGGATGTGCCCGATTGAGATGGTTCGGACACGTGAGGAGGAGGGGCATGGATGCCCCGATCCGTAGGTGTGAGAGGCTAGCATTGGATGGTTTTAGGCGGGGTAGGGGTAGGCCGAAGAAGTACTGGGGTGAGGTGATTAGGCAGGACATGGAGCAATTACAACTCACCGAGGACATGACCCTTGATAGGAAGGTCTGGTGGACGCGAATTAGGGCAGAGGACTAGGGCCAGTTTGGGTCGCTAGTGTAGGGAATTACTCGGTGGGGGTTTTATTCTGGTTATGATTCCGTGTTTCATGTTTTATTACGAATCTGTGCGCTTTCCTCTATTTTATATTACTTGTGGGTGTCGTATTTATGTTATGTAATCTTGTGCTGTGCTATACTATGTGTTTGTGTGGTATCTCGTGCCTTGAGCCGGGGGTCTATCGGAAACAGCCTTTCTAATTCTTTAGAGGTAGAGGTATGGACTGCGTACATCTTACCCCCCCCCCCAGACCCCACTAGGTGGGAATACACTGGGTTTGTTGTTGTAGTACTTTGAGGATGTACTGAGTATATGGGAGTGAAATGCATAAGTTAAACATCATCTCATCAGCATAATTTAAAAAATAATGCATGCTAAATGTAAATGACTCACATAAGCTAGAATATCTGAAATACTGAGATCATGAATAATAAATCAATCATACTTTATAAATCTAGTGAGTCATAACATTTAGTTCTGAAAGTTATACTTGTATTCTGTCTATAAATTATACTGTCTAAGTGTAGAAAGAGCTCACTTCTGAAATCTAAAATTTGAAAGATGAAGTCTGTAACTGTTATATTTCTGTAAAGCATAATATGAGTAAACTTTGTGAGCCTTTACACTTAGTTTTTCTAAAAGCTTTTTACTAAATCTTTTTTGTTAGGCTTTACTATTAAGGAAAATTGTTCTACAAGTGAAATACTT
>NW_025888499.1:109018-116052 GCF_002878395.1 Capsicum annuum | reverse complement strand
TTAATATTTAATTTGGAAATTATTTTTCATATTATTTCCTAATTTATCTCTATCTATAATTTATAATTTATAATTTATAATCTATAATCTATAATCTGTAAGGGCCTTACAAATATATTTGAACTTTTTGTCCTCCATTAAAAGTCTTTAGACAAAATCATTTTTTCACTATTTCTTCTAATATTTAAGAGTTGAAAACTAATTAAATTTATTTATGATAAAATATTTCCTTATTATAAGTCATCAGAATTAATGACAACTAATATTTCATTAGTTTAAGAATTCTATATCAACTAAATTTGATTTTAAGAAGATTTGAGAAATTTAGAAATAAATATAAAAGCATTAGAATAAAGATAATTTAAGAAGTACCAAACTTTTAAAAGTGTTAAGTACGTAATAAGAATGTAACTAATGATTTTGTAAAGATTTAACTTTAAAAACAAAAAAATTATAAATATAGAAAAAAATAACCGTACCTTGACTTTAAAAACAAGAAAAAACTTTAAATATAGAAAAAAAAAATGTACCACAAATTAGTTTGAATTAATGTGTCTCTCTTAACCTCTGGCAGCAAGGAAAATAGGTACTGCATGACAAACGTAAAAGTGATGATCCCATCAACCACTTAGAACTTTTGCTGATAAATATATATGTGCTTATACTAAAATATATGTTTATGTTTACAATATTATATTAAAGTGTGAAGAATATTTGAAAAGTGATTTAAACTTTTACACTTTATTAAAAATCTTCACAATAGATAAAATCATTTAATTTTAAATGATTAAAAGTTACACATGCGAGACATGTACGATTAAACTGATATATAGAAGTGTCGTGCGAAGCTGATGAAGGTTGTCCTGTCAGCTTCCTCACAGGGACATTTTCGTCATTTCGTAATGGGTAATATAGTCTTTTCATTGTTTGTCTGATTGTAATTTCATGATTCAACTCTGTAGTATTTGATTTTCTCCTAATATATAGAAGTGTCCTGGGAAGCTGGTGAAGGTTGTCCTGCCAGCTTCCTCATAGGGGCATTTTCGTCATTTCATAAAGGATAATATAGTCTTTTCATTGTTTGTCTGACTTTAATTTTATGATTCAATTTTGTAGTATTTGATTTTCTCAATTCAGTGAAAACTTTACACGTCAAATTTTTCTTCATCCAAATCCCTTTTCATCCAAATCCTTACACGTCAAAATCTTACCACAAATATTGTCTTCACTTAAATCTCTCTTCAGCTAAATTTCGAATTTATAGTCCAGTTCCATTCTCCCTTTGTTCTTTGTTGTCAATTTCTCTGATTATACTAAGGTAACTGCTTGATTTGTTAGCCGTTGTTCTCTGTCTTCAATTTTGATTGTCTGCATAGCTTTGCTCTCATGTCTGTCATTGTATATGAAACTTTAAGTAAGTGTGGTTTTATTCAAATAAAAAGAAAAAAGAAAATTGAAGTTTAATTGTGTTTGACACATCAGATGCGTCTTGTGAAAGTTCTATCAGAAAAAACTATTTACTTTTATTGTTTGCAGAGATTTATATAATATTGAATTGTCGTGTAACCTCTTTTGTTAAAAATTTATTCATACTGATTTTAGTGTTGTATGCTTGATTAGCCATTACTTATAGCAGGACTGAATTATCAATGGCAATATCCAACATCCTTGATGAATTATTGGCAGAAGTAGCCTGCATTAATTTTCCTCTTTGGTTAGAAGTTTATTCATACTAATTTTAGAGTTGTATGGTTAATTAGTCATAAGTTGTAATGGGATTGAAGTATTAATGCCCATATCCAACATCCTGATGACTTATCAGAAGAAGTAGCTTACTTTAATTTTTTTTATCTATAAGCTAATTCTATCAATGATTTATCAAATCATTGGCAAATTTGTATTACCTGCAGTCTTTTCTGATTTTTTATGTGCATGACGATTAAAACAAAGAAAAAATGGGTCAACAAAGAGTGATTAAAATTGAAATAAGAAGGA
Organism: Capsicum annuum; assembly: GCF_002878395.1. Lineage (NCBI taxonomy): Eukaryota > Viridiplantae > Streptophyta > Magnoliopsida > Solanales > Solanaceae > Capsicum > Capsicum annuum. The sequence continues at coordinate 114,057 of NW_025888499.1, read as the reverse complement.
AAATTTTGACACCGACCTAACTATCATACGTCCAGAATATAATATAGGATTATCGTACGGGTTTTGGTGTCAGAGCACCATAGCTGCCATAAAATTTCCTTTTAATAAGTACTGGGACTTATTTTAGTTGCCTAATAAAGGAATTAACTGGCCCACTACATCCAAATTTGTATTACCTGCAGTTTTACCACTATATAAGTTCATTTATTAGTTTACTTTTTACCATATATTGCTATTTAATTCCCTTAAATAAACTAATTGTGTTTTCCATGTTGGATGTTTAGTTCATTTAAGAATCAATTCCACGAAAATCAAGTGTATGCATCCTTTGTAACGTGGTTTAAAAATGAGGTTCGTAAGTGTATTAATATTTCTACAAAGTTTAAACATTTACACATTCCTCAACTAAATATATATATGTATAATATTTTTAGGTACACCATTCACCAAATGCAGGCGCATACGATCAGCTTTTGAGGGATATTTCTTTGGGTCCAGTTGAAGCTAATGCAATGTCCCAATACAAAGTAAATGGGTTTAACTTTTTCATCGAACAACACTCCAGAACAAGGAAAACAAAAAATAATGGTGTTTGGGTTAAGGGTGATGATGATGTTGATTACTTTGGCATCATACACGAGATCTTAGAACTGGAATATGCTGGTTTTCCAATAAAAAAATTGTCCTCTTTCGATGTAAGTGGTCTAATCCAAGCACAAGAGGCACAAGAGTACATAGGGAGCATAACATCATTGAAGTAAAGCACAATAGGTCGTATCCTATTTACGATCCATTTGTTCTAGCGCAAAATGCTAAACAAGTGTATTATTCTCCTTATCCATTGCGCAATGACAAGTGTGATTGGTGGGCTATAATCAAAACAAATCCTATAGGCCGGGTGGAAGTTGAGAATGTGTTGGAGACCGCGTATCAAAATGAAATGCAGATTGATCACCAGCTAGTGGACGGTTTGAATGACCCAAAAAATATATTTGAAGAAGTTAATATTGCAGAATAAGAGGCTGAGTGGGTAGGAGATGAGGAAGCCTCCGAAAAGGGTGAATGATTTAGTGGAGAGTCTTCAGAAGAGGAGGAATAATTGTGTAGGTTGTATTTATTATGTATTGATGTCTTTATGCTTTGTACTATATATTTACCTTTATGTTTCTTGTTTAAGATTGATATGTAATATACTATTTAAGCTTGTTGTTTCCACTTTTCCATGATTTATATAGTAATAAAAATATTCTTCTATATATCTCACGTTGTATTAGAGCGATTTGAAATGTGAATTAGTAACTTGAAATTAGTTACTTGGAATATTTTCTTATATATTCATTTTGTAGGAACTAACTACTTGTTAACATAATTTAGATGTCAGGCAGAGGTGACAAAGGTAAGGGAAAAGTTGATACTACGAAATCAAAAAAGAATAGACAACCTCCGATAGACGACCCACAGGTATTCATATATCTGAGGACCGATTTGCTGACGCGATAACACGACCCTCATATTCTAGGTCGTTCGAGGATTCGATACCTACTCCTACGCATGTGGGGTAGCTACATGGGTCTACACCAACTCATTCTGCTCGTATGACCGTGCCACCACCAGCACAATACTATCAGACGACCGCTGGCCCTCTAGACATCTACCATCATCGATACCCTCCTGCAGCAGTCACACAGTTTTGCATAATGATTCTGCTAGATCTATTGGGTTGTTGGATCTTCAGCTTAGAGGCACTCCATCTGGTACTTTAGATCCGCCCACACCAATGCATCCACCATCACTTACTAGGCCGCCAGGAGATAGAGATGATTCTGCGAGGATTTATCTTGTTCCAGTTGCGAGGGGGTAAGATTTCTAAATATAATAACGTTACTCATTTTTCATTACTAGATTATTATGCTCTACGAAATTATGGTTTGATCTTGTGTTATAGGTTTAGGCCGGATGGTGGAGTTGGAAAAAAGGTGCTAATAAGCATTACTCAGTACTTCAACGGCTACTGGACCAGCTGACCAAAGGTTCCAGAACTTGACAGAGATAGAATGTTTGAAGAATTTAAGGTAACGATTTAACTTTTTGACTACTTATTAACACTTTGTTAGAACAAAAGATTGAATATTATATTTTTGTTATAGAAATTTTACTAGTGGGATGATGCAAATACATTTCTTATAAAGAAGAGCTTTTTCATAAGATGTAGAGCCAGATTTAACTATCTCTTGGATTATGCCTGAAAGAAATCGATAAAACCTAAGTGGATTCTTGCACCCGTATGACCAATGTATCTTCGCCATTGGAGTAGCGCAGAATACCAATTGTTGAGTGAAAAAGGAAAGAAATCCCGGGCATCATTCAAGGGTGGCTCCCTACATACTGCGGGTGCCATAAGTAGTCTTGCTGTGAAGGAAAAAATGGTATGTAACTTTTACAGTGTTAATTGTTTGTTTCTATTTAAATTTATTTATTATTTGAACATTGATATATAATATTTTCATATGTAGGAAAAATATAAGGGTAGGCGAATACCAATTGATGAGCTATTCAAGGAGACTCATACGAAAAAGAAAAAGGACCCGACTGATGAAGGTGTCTGGGTTGAAGCTCGTGCAAAAACTGTCCATGTAAGAAACAAATTTTGAATTATAAGTACTTTAATATTTTTTTGCTTTTGGTATTAACTTTACTTTAAATATAGGACGAATATACTGGTCTTGTTACTGAGTATCATAGTAGTCAGCCTCTTGAAAGTCAGGGTGACCCAATACCCGAGCATGTAGAGGAGGAGTTATGGACAAAAGCTGTGGGTCCTGCAAATAGAGGTGATTTCTACGGATTCCACACAAAATTTTTTGGTGATAATATTAGGTGTTCATCTGGCTATGCATACTCTAGCTCTTCAGTTGATAGAGAAACCATTGAAAAACTACAAAATACGATTTCTCAACTCACTGAAGAACTTGCTGAACAGAGAGAGAGGTTTGATGAACAGAGAGAGAGGCAGAAGAAGACCGAGAAGGCAACAACATCACAAATCAAGATACTGCAGCAGCAGTTCAACTCTTTCATTCAAACTGCGGGGGTTATTCCTCCGTGTCCTGGTGATGCAGTTTGGGCTGCAAAAGATCTAGACCCCCTGGATGATTTCAGCACAGATGATGATATGGAAGACGAGGACGAATTCGATGATGATGACTTTTATTTTTTTGATTTTTGTATGTGTTGTATTTATTATTTAGACATTTTATTGTTTGAAAGTATTGTTGTAGTTTTTTTATACTCACTTTTGTAGGACATTTTGTACGAGTTGTAGTCTTTTGAAAGTATGTACATTTAGTTTTTGGTTGTTGTTGCTGCTGTATTGATTTGGTTACTACTGTATTGGATTGTTGTTGTTGCATTGTGTATTTGGGTTTTGATTTTTATTTTTTAAAAAAATTTGCAGAAAAACCGACTACAAATGGTCTTTTTTTTCCTGAAATTATTTTTTACAATTTTAATAAAAGAATAATAATTTTTTAAAATATATATATTTTTAAAAAAACCGACCACTTGTGGTCGGATTTTAAAAACCTACCATAACTTTACCGACCACGAACTTTGGACGATTTTGTGGTCGGTTTTCTCCTTTTTTTTAGTAGTGTCCACTCCCCAATGATAGGACAGATAAGAAGAACCAACTACTCTCTCCTTTTCTAAATAAGTGTTCTTTTTGACTTGAACACACTTTTTAATATAGAATTAAAGGTGACTTTATTAACTTACCTCTAATTAAATTTTATCTCTTTTCAAGTTGACGTTGATTATTATAGTTAACATTGATTATTATATTTAAACTCAAGGGCATAGTAGAATTACAACCAAAAGGGTGCTATACTAAGACACAATAAGGGTGGTCAAATAGTATTTTAGAGGTCTCTCTCACCCTCTGCAGAAATGTAAGGTAAGGCTGCATACGATACACCCTTATGGTGAGGCCCTTCCCGGGACACCGCGCGTAACGGTGGCTTTTGTGCACCGGGCTACCCTTTTTTTCTCTTACCCTCCATCACATCTCATCTTCACCCCACTCCCACCATAGCTTCCATACCCACCATCCAACACCCTTACGTCCCATAATATTTGTCTAGATTATACACAACTATGTTTTGAATAATACTATTATTTACTTACTTATCCAACACAATAGAATAATAGTATTTGCTTACTTATCCAACACAAAAAAATAAGCAAAAAACCTAATTATTTTCATGAATAAAAATATTTTCCTTCATACCAAAACACTCCCTAAGAATCAAATAAAAATATGGATGTACAAATAAAAATATGGATGTACAAATAAAAATATGGATGTAGTATACAGAGATGATAAAACCTTCATCTTCAGGAGCAATGGATCCCATGTTATACAAAACCCTAGTAGTTAGTAAGTTCACAGTGTTTGTGCTTTTTTTTTCAGTTTGGAGCTCTATAAAAGGATTTGAATATGCGTGTTCGATTAGGACTGTATAGAGTGTTGCGTCCTTTTAGCTTTTCAAAGAAGCTGCGCAAATTATTAGCGGTATATTTTTATGTCCACTATTAACTTTTCTCTCCTCCATCTAATATTACGTATAAGTATTCGCTCGGAACCTTTTAAAAAAAAAATTAGGATAATCGCACGTGCCTCGTACGTATAATATTTGATTATTTAAAGTTAAATTATTTTAGTTATGGTGGAGAATTTTAATAAAATATAACAAATTTAAATTACTTTTAAAAATTTCTTCGATAACATAAACATAAACAAATATTTTAGTATAAGCACATATATATTTTACCATAAAAATTTTTAAGTGGTTGATGGATCATCATTTTTATGTTTGCATGCAACACCTCTTTCCTGGTTGCAGATGCTAAGAGAGATGCATCAATTTGACCATATTTGTGGTACGATTATTTTTTTATATTTAAAATCTTTCGTTGTTTTAAAGTCAAATCTTTACAAAATCATTGATTACATTCTTAGTGTGTACTTAAAACTTTTAAAA
>NW_025888499.1:90901-106018 GCF_002878395.1 Capsicum annuum | reverse complement strand
ACAAGAGATGGGAGACTCCTTACCAACTTCAAAGACGGCAACGACCAGCTTGAATACAGAATCAGCAAGCTGAAGGCAAGCTTGAAAATTATCGGGATTCACATGCTACAGCAAGCATATGATCTTCTTTAAGAAATGTTGAAAGCATGCTAAGGTAAGAAAAAACAATCAATTATAACCATATTTCTAAGGAAACAATGATACTCTATTTGCCTTTCAATCTCATTTGTGGTTTCGATCTGGTCAACGATAGTGGACCTGATCGAAAACACAAATAAGAAGGCATGAGATGAAATTTAAAATTCAGAAATCGCCGCCTTCACTTAGATTTATTATTTTAACTACAGTTGCTGTTGGCGTAAGTTTTCTAGACTTGCTGTACATCATTTCAACCCTCGATGCCCGTGAGGCTGCTTTGTTGTTCTTCTCCTATTTTCTATCTAAGTGATAATCCCGACCACGCAGCTCCTTAGCAAAGTGTCCATCTATATTATTTTTCTTTCAGATAGAAAATAGACGAAATTAGATTACCGGATATAATTTTTGATTTGCACTTGATTCAGATTTCGCATCTGTTAAGATAATTCCATCGAACAGATTAGCTAGAAGTTACTTTATACTCTATGTCTCTTCTTCAATTAGCTCTCAGATAATATAGTCTTCCATCAACCACCCATTTTTCCTCGATGGCATTCTCCTATCGCACCTTCTGGCATATAATCATCACCCCGAGCGAGCAACCCAACCATATAAATTTAGGCTAGGGCAATAACTATATTGGTTTTCCGTTCTTGTTTGATGCAGTATGAGGTTTCGAGGGCCCTCTAAGGGTCCAATGTACCCTAGAAGTTAGTCCAATCGCTATTGAATCTCTTTACAATGACACCAAAACTAGATCCCTTCACAATGCTTGACAAATAAACATGAGCAACAACCGACATTAAATCTTAACAGGGTATCAGAACCATATTCATAGTCCCTCATCCTTATCAGTTTGAACCTACCAAACTTAACTATAAATTACAGACATTTTATTTGAACGATCTATGACTAATCAGTATAAACAACATTCACAAAATCAGTGCACTCTATGTGTGTTTCCACGATAACATTATCAGTAATACATACCTCCCACTTATGAAGTGGTTCCATCTGCAAGCAGTTTTTTCCTCTGAACTCATCTTTACTGCAGCCTCTTGTGATGGTCCGATAAAAGTTGATCAACTATTAGTTCCTTATATCTACAAAGAAGAGAAAAAATATTGATGTCACAAAAAGAACATTATCCATTTATTGCAACAGATATGGAGTCTGTTGTATCAGATATGGAGTCTGCTGCAACAGATGTGGAGTCTGATGGAATACATCAAACCAGCCTTTCTGGTGGTTTGATTTGTTCCAACGGTTTCTCCATTTGTTGCAACATCAACAATAACATAAACATCAACAATAAAGAAGCAGCAACATTTGTTCCAACAATATCATCAAAAACAAAGAAGCAACATCCTTTGTTCCAGAACCATCAACACCATCACACCACAAGTGCAAACACGCCAACCCCACCAATAACATTAATAACTGCATCAATAATAAAGAAACAAAAAAAATACATATAAAAAAAATGATACTGCCAACAAGTCTTTTAAACTTCCCCAGAAAATGACTTTTTTCGCATATTGTAATAAAAATTCTCAGTTTGTTTATTCAACACTTAAAAATTCCTTCAATTTTTTTAAATAAATATAATGATATATGTAAATAGTAATTAAATAAAAAATAGATGTAAATAACTTGCAAAGACGAAGACGAGAATGAAAGAGCAATAATGAGCCATACCTTAATATAAAAAAGGGGATCAAAACAACAATTTCAGTCGAGGAAAGATATGGATCGGTTTAGATCCGAAAGGATCTTTATGAGTAAAAAAGAGAAAAGAGAGAAAAAAGGTTGCGACCCTAAAGAGGAGAGAAAGAAAAGATGATGAGAGTTGAATAAAATAAACTGCATCTGAAGGAAGAGATGAGATAAATTTCTAAATATGTATTGTGTACGTAGACGGGGGGTTTTAAATATTCATTAATTAATATTTATTAATTTCATTAATAATTTGAGGGGCACGAGGAGGACTAAGACTAGTGACATTGAAAAGACAAGACAAGACTGCTCAAGGAACTCACTTTTGAGCTATACAAGAAATATTTTTTACCGCCTTTAATAGTAAGTACTACTACTTGATATTATCTACTCGGACCAGAAGCTTGCTTTAAAATTAAAAGAGAAAAAAAGATTTTCAAAAAGATATGTCATCTGTTGCAACATATATAAATATCTGTTTAGAAATCCAAACAACTCAGTCATCTATTACAATAGATATAAATATCTATTTAAAAATCCCAACAGCTCAATCATCTGTGACAACAGATGAAAATGTCCATTTGATAATTAATTTTATTAGATATGTTATCTGTTTGAAAATTTTCAACAGCTCAGTCATCTATCACAATAGATGAAAATGTCTATTTGATAATTAAATCAGATATGTCATCTGTTGCAACAAATATGAATATCTGTTTGAAAATTTTCAACAGATCAGTCATTTGTTGTAACAGATTTTATTGCAATTGATTTAGGTGGAACTAGGGATGAATGAATGAGCTCGCAAGCTCAACTATAAATCCAATCAAGTCTTTGTAATTGTATGGCATTGGTATTGCGTTCATCCTAACCCGAGTCGTCGATCGATCACTCTGAGTTGAAATGAGTTCTCATTAACTCAATGTTAGGATAGTGATAGTATAGGTGGGAATAAGGATGAATTAATGAGCTTATAGGGTCAACTATAAATCCAATCGAGTCTTTTCAATTGCATGGCATTGGTATTGGGTTCATTCTGACTCGAGTCATCGATCGATCACTCTGACTTAAAATGAGTTCTCATCAACTCAATGTTAGGATAATGATAGTATAGGTGGGACTAGAGATGAATAAATGAGCTCGCAAGGTCAACTACAAATCCAATCAAGTTTTTATAATTGTATGGCATTGGTATTGCGTTCATTCCGATTCGAATCTTTGATCGATCACTCTAAGTCGAAATGAGTTCTCATCAACTCAATGTTAAAATAGTTATAGTATAGGTGGGACTAGGGATGAATGAATGTGCTCGCAAGGTTAACTACAAATTCAATCAAGTTTTTACAATTGCATGGCGTTGGTATTGCATTCATCCAAATCCGAGTCGTCGATCGATCACTCTGAGTTGAAATAAGTTCTCATCCACTCAATGTTAGGATAGTGATAGAATAAGTGGGACTAGGGATGAATGAATGAGCTCCCAAGTTCAACTACAAATCCAATCGAGTCTTTGCAATTGCATGACATTGGTATTGCGTTCATCCCAACCTGAGTCGTCGATTGATCACTCTAAGTTGAAATGAGTTCTCATCAACTCAATTTTTTAAAAATAACATATTTTAAAATTTTTAAAATTAATTAAGATCAATTCAGACCAAATTAGCAATTTCAAAACTTGTCATTCTTTTCTCAAATTACAAATCAACCCATACAAATCATCCATTTGCGCGAAAAACTTTTTATTTCAAATCTTAAGTTCTCTCTCTTCTCCTTCTCTCTCTCGGGGTCTCCTCTCTCTCAATAATATAAACAACTACTCAACATATTGCTCAATCCTTCAAAACAGGTTGATTTTCTTCCCATTTACGACTACATATAGTTATTTTTTCGACTTCATTCCCACTTGTATCCATCGTTTTATCTATCTTTACAGATAACAGCATCCAATAAGAGTTCTACATTTGTTATTTATTCTAAAAATAGGGCTTTTTAGTTAATGATGAAAAATAAGACTTTTAGTTGTATTATCTTCGAGAATGGGTTAACAATTTTGAGTTTTGATGCTAAAAATGTAGGAAGCACCTGAGGGCTCAGTGCTTTGTTGACTATTGTGGTATTGTTGGATGGTGTTTGTGGTGTTGTTGGTGGCTGTTGTTGGTGGTGTTGGTATTTGTATTTGTATTTTTTGGCGGTGGTGTTAGTGGTCTTGGTGTTGGTATTGGTGGCATTGATGGTGGTCTTGGTGGCATTGGTGGTGGCATTGGTTGTGGTGGTGGTGGACCATCTGTTTCAACAGGTGGAAGATCTGTTGTGAGATATTAAATAGGTCTTCAAACAGATTCCCCATCTGTTCCAATTGATGGGTTATCCGTTGGAGTATTTTCTTGTAATGTGGCGTAGAATAATTTATTAAAATTTGTCCATCTTTTACAACAGGTGGAATATCTGTTAGGAGATACTAAATAGGTCTTCAAATAGATTCGGGTTCCCCATCTATTCCAACTGGTGGGTTGTTCGTTGGAGTATTTTCTTTGGTTATGTGGCATAGAATAATTTATTGAAATTTGTCTAACCTTTTTTTAAAAAATTATGCAGACATCAAATGCAATGTATTTTTTATTTTTCTATTATTTGTAGTTAAAAGATGTCTCCCAAAATAAAAGAAACAGAAAGTGGAGAAAGTGGATCTACTTCTGATCACCAAACAAAAAAGGCTAGAGTACAGATAGATTCAGAGGAACTTTCAAAAAAATATCAGTCAGGGCAAAATAAAGCCGAGGAAAGTGATAACTCCTCCTCACCAATGGGGAGTGAAATAATATCAAAATTCCAGCATGATTCTGTCAAAACCATTAGTATTGACAAGTTTCGAGTTGCGATACTAATGAATAACCCTAAAGCAGTATTTGGTGATCTTGTACTTAAATGTCAGTTGGGGAAACCTTTTGACAAACTTAGGAGTATTATAAAGAATAAAAACATAGATGGACTTTTTAAGAAGAACTACTTGCACACTTTCTTGAGCTGTCTGGGCCCTGCCCTCTCCATTTTCCAATGATCATGGTATATAGCTTTCTCAAGCACATGATCAAGTATGTGGGGGATGATGGAGGTCCGAAGGAGGGCGGAAAAAAGATGGATGAAGTTTGGATCAACTACTGTGGCATGCTAGTTTATTTTGGATTGAAAGAGTTTGCCATAGTGACGGGCTTGAGATGCGATCATCAAGAAGAACCTCCCATCAAGAAAACACCCCATAAAGGGTCCAATAAATATAAGGTAAAAGAAGATGGGTTGTTGGGAATTGTTGTACCTAGCTACAAAGTGGAAGATTTGATGGCGGATCTCAAGAATAAAGACATACCAAAGCACTACAGGGAGAAATTATGCTTAGTTTGGTTTGTCCATTCCGTTTTATTGGAAAGAGACGTTAGGAAAGTCATAGAACATGATTTGTTGGCGCTTGCTGATGATTTTAAGAAATTCAATGATTATCCCTGGGTATACGACAGCTACTACTTGACTGTCAAATATTTACTGAAAGAGCTAAAACCAAAGACAACCACATTATGAGGATTTCCTTGGGCTTTCATGGTAAAATTGATCACTATTTTTACTCATTCATTAATTTATATTTAATATACTTATGACTTTTTTTTATTGCTTCCTATTTACAATTTTTAGGCTTGGGCATGTAAAGCTATTTCTCCCCTCCAAAAGTATTTCAATGATTAACCAGATAAGGTTTCTCATCCGAGGATCCTTAGGTGGTTGGCTGCAGTAGAGAGCAGCAAAAAAAATATTAATGAGGCTAATCTCTTTAACCCTCCATATGATATAGTACGTCTTCTTTCAACTAAAATAATTTGCCTTAAAGAAAGATATTGAAACAAATATTCCATCTGTTGCGACAGATGGGTCATCTATTGTAGCAGATTACTCGTCAACTATAACTGGTGCAACAGATGGGTAATCTGTTGTGATAGGCGATCCATATTTCACAATAGATTAACCATATGTTGCTCTGGTCTCTGAAGCCTACTCAATAGATTACCCATTTACTACAAATTATGCAACAGATGGGTAATCTGATGCAATATATTATCAATCTATTTCATCATACAGATCAGCTATTGCGGTAGCTAGATCGTCTGTTGCATAAGTTGGATGTGTTAACATAACCCGAGTCCCATGTAACCCAATTGACTGCAAATTATTATTATATGATTTAAATTCCTCATGTATTTTTTTTATAGGTTGTGCATCCTTGGATCGTTCCTACCATTTATGAGCTGGGGATGACTTCTTTTCTTACTCTAGGTTTTGTTGATAAGAAGACCTAACGGTGGAGTTAATAAAGAAGGAATTGGATGAAGCAACATCCATAAGAAGAGTAGTTAGACAAGGTCAGCCTAATGTTGAAGCTCTTCACGACCAACCTCAAACTGCAACAGATCCTAGTGCTTCTTCTGGGGGTGTTGCTAGTGGAGTTGTTTGTGATGGTGACAGCCATCCTGCTGCCAGTCCTGATTATGAGCATGTTGGTGCTCAGGAAAAAATAAATATGTTTGAAAATACCCCTTGCACAGGTCCTCCCTCTCACCCCTACACCGGTCCCTCCCACCCTTACAGTGGTCCCTCTCACTCTTCCTCACCATCATGTTCTCATTGGAAATGCAAAGTGTGCAAGGACAGAGAGCATAAACTCCTTGAAAAGCTAGAGGCTATTACTAAAGCTGTCGAGGATTTGAAATCAAGAAGAGGTGTCATACCATTCAACGAGGTGAGAGAGCCATGCACTCCTACAGTAGAGGTTACAAGAAGAGAAGAAAAATTAAACAAATTCTCTCTGTTCTGAAATCAGCAAAAATTACAACTCCCCCTACTCCAATAGTTGTTGAAGTTCAGGGGCCACCGAAGAAGGTGGACATATTCACGACGCTTGGCAAGAAGAATAAAAAGGAACTGGAAGAATTCACCAAGATGAAGGTTAAAAAAGAATATATTATGCATTCATTTGCCGCCAAAGACTTCTCGAATATGACAAATAGGTGCGTGTGGTATGAAGACAAGGTAAGTTTACTTTACTTTTGCTAACCTAGCCTTCCAATCTACTCCATGAAGAAGAATCTAAACAACAGATGTGTAATCTGTTGCAAAAACTTGGTATTCTGTTGCAACATAATACACATCTATTGCATAAGTTGCGTTGGTTGGGTAATTTATGAATTGATTCAGAGAACCCTCTACATCAGATTCTTTCCATTGTGTTTTTATTCTTTACAATTACTAACCTATTTAAATATTATCTGCTTATACCACAGTATGTTGATAAAATTCTCTGCCTCATGAGGGGCAAGCAATTAGCGTATCCAGATGCTTATGATGCTGCCGATAGGATAATGGACCTCAACTTCTACAATAATTTCAAGGATAGGTACGCTAAACTCTATAAGATAGCTGATTTCGGTGGTCAGGAATTTGATTAGTTAGTTTCTACATTCCAATGGGATGAAGAAGCGATTAAATATGTTAGAGGGAAGAGGCCATATCCATACGGCAAGAGCTGGACCAAGGCAAAGAGAATCCTTGCAGTCATGAACGTGGATGTCACACATTTTCTCACTGTTGAGATACTACTATACGAGGGAAATATTAAGGTTTATGACTGCAACTTACCTATCTTAAGTGAGAAGATGTTTTTAACCCACATGCAACCACTTTTGAAGTTGTTGCCCAAGTTGTTGACGTAGAGTAAACTGATGGACCATTTGTCGGCTGAAGTCTTGGTGAAGGAATCATGGGATTTTGAAGGTTGAAATAAGAATATCTAGCTCCCAAGAAATACAACCGATTCAGCATGCGGGCCGTACTCGCTTGCATACATCGAGTGTTTACTGATCGGCACAAAAATTACTGGTGTGTGCGACACTGTTGTGGGAAAGATGAAATGGGTCTGGGCATATGGGGTACTAACTAAATGATTGGAGCCCGTGTCTAATAAATCACATGTACAAAGACAGAGACGAACACAATAATAAATTTTTATTTTAAGCCAATTCACTTTAATGTAGTGGCAATAATTTTTATGTTTGGCCAAGTTGAATTTTTATAATGCAACAGATTTTGTATCTGTCATAACAAATATAGTACCTGTTGTGAAAGATTGATTATTTGTTGGAATAGGTTGATCATCTGTTGTATTATGCAGATATTCCCAGTCTGTCTTTCACAACAGATATACAATCTATTGTAACATATAACTTATCTGTTGCAACTGATCGGTAATCTGTTGGAGAAAATCAAAAAGTAAGAAAAACTGTTGTATAATTTCCAGCAGATGCCCTACGTGTTGCATCTCATGTTGCAACATATGTCTAAATCTATCTGATAAGATATGTTATCTGTTGCAGTAGGTGTATTATCTGTTGCGATATTTGAATCTAGTACTCCTTTTCAATTAACATGTTCAAAACTAAGGATTAATTATATTCGTAGATAGAATAAAATAAATTGAAGCCTTCAGAAATTACATGAAATAACTCAACAAATAAATAAAATTTAAAAAAAATCATTATGGGTACAAACATCTACTCTACAAATAAATCAACAAGTTAAACCAAGGAGGGTTGGTTATTACATTGACGGACTCAAGCTATATAGATCTAATCAATATGGATAAGTTGTTCTTCATCCGGTGCTACGAAATTTGGCTTTGGTCGTCGTGGATCTTTACCGTAGGTTGCGTACGGCTTCTGAGCTTTTGCTTCTCCGTATTTCCATAAAAGAGCAGCATATCTTTTGCGGAGTAATTCGGTATCAAGTCCATCATTTGGTACTTGTAATCCATCGCTCAAATACTAGGCATAGGCGGCAACAAAATGACCATAATCCCTGTGTTATAAAAAATAGATAATCCATATCTTGCAGTTCATGCAAGCGTTGTGAAATTTGTAAAATGAAACTGAATCATGACACTTAAACTTACAGGCTACCAATGGTTTGTTGAGAAATTCCATCAACATATTGTACATCAAATGGATTAGCCATTTTATCCCGGTATGCTTCAATCATCGACCAATCAGTACTAATCTTTTGGTCCAAAAAGCCACTCATATCAAGCTAAGTAGGCAATATTTTGGCCAGGTTTTGTATCTCAGTCGATGGCTCAGAATGTTTCCTTCGTGACATCGAGTCATAAAATCGGATGTGCCTCTCTTTTAGAATGACGACAGCTAACACCCAATGAATTTCATTACCACAATTGATTGGGATATACACTTCGTCGACCAAATGCCAAGGTAAGCCAACCGGAATGCTAAAACCTTTGATGCTGTTGATTATGCATTCCTCTTTTCAGGAAACTTTTGGCTGTTGTTGACAATACCTATCGTAGGCATTATTGATGTAAACTTTGTACAAACAATTTCCTGTTGTGTATCTGTATTATTCTTGTATTTGCAACTTGACCTTCTTTCAGAGGTAGTAAAAAATAACATTGATGTGCTGCACATATTATCAAACATTTCGGATTACGTGATGAAAAAATCAATATGTAGATGTAATTAAATAAAGTTTTAATTAATAGTAATATGTATGGTATTTAAACCTTATCATTCCAGCAAGTTTGGGGCTGTAACATCAAATAGAACCAATTCTTCATTCCGAGATGTGCAACAACGAAGTCAAACATATCAAAACCAAGACTAGATTCATTCACTTTATAGCGCTCGTCATTTTGTTTTCTACATGATAATTTATATATGTTAATGTCAGGTTCTTACAACAAGAATTGTATAAACCAATTTCTATAAAATTGATTTATGTACATACCGGCATGATGCTTTAATAGCCCATCGGCAATCTATTCTAAATAGTCGTTGATCAACTGTGTTAGTTTTTTCGGAGCCTCGTCCGAGATGTTGAACCCTTCAAAGGGGTAATTCTTTCGTTCTCCCAAACTGAAAGACTCCACTTTTTCTTCATTTTTGGAAGCAATTGATGGATTATCAACTGTGATATTATGCTCTTCGGCTGTGACATCCACCTGGAAAGCCAGAATTATTAATGCTAAGTAGAGATATACAACAGATTTTTCATCTGTTACAACAGATGAGTCTTATGTTGCATCAGATGGATTATCTGTTGGGACAAATTCGAACAGGTAAATCAGAGCAGTACAATAATTTCAAATAGATGACTCATCTGTTGCAATATAAGATTCATCTGTTGAAATAGAAAACGAACATGATACGACTGTTAGATAATAGTTGCAATAGATGTATATATTTGTTTGATAATTTTTAGCAGATGTATCATCTATTGAAACAGATATGTGCCATTTGTTTTTTGGAATAGATGATGTAAATTCACCTTCTTCAACTCATCCTGCTCTCCTGTAGCCCTTGTACACTGAACATCGGTGCAAAAAAGACAGAGATATGCAATCTTTCTTTTTTGATGATTGATGATGCCTTGGAAATGTCTTTCCTTCTCCTCCTAGCCGCATTGATCTCTAGTGGAGTGTCTGGATATGAAATCCTCTTTGATGGAATGACACCTCTCTTAGATGTCATTTCCGTTACAGAAGCAGTTAGTGCATTAATAACATTAATTACTACATCGTGTTTTGCCTTGTAGTCTCGACATTTGCATGAAGAACATTCGCTAGATGCGGCAAAATTTGGAGAAAAATCTGTACAACCATTATGATTATAATCATAATGGCTTGTTGTTTCAAAAATTGTAAGAGGAGCATCATTAGCCCCACCCTCCAAAATTATTTTTCTTGTGATGACTGTTGCTCCAAACAATTTTATTTTTATTCCATCAACGACCTTAGGGTCTGATAAAGTTTGCACAAACCGTAAATTAAGAAAAAAATAGCATTTTCAACTCTCGGTTGGTCGGAACAAGCCACGGATGGACAATCTAAAAAGAATTGGTATATATATTAAGAATGATGATGAAATCATTTAATCATTAATTAAAACAAAAACTTGATTAGAATTGGACTTACTGCTTCCTTGGGGGGATTGAAAAGATCAAGAAATTTTGTATTTTTATCGGTTTTGGCTGACAACCATCTCAGAATTCTTGGACAGAAAACTTTTTCCTGGTAGTTCACTTGTTGTCTCAAATAAGGAATGACTTCAAATGCCCAAGCCTATATCATAACGCCGATAAATCAAAAATATTATTGAATAGAAAAATGATGAATCATATCATGACAAAAGAAATATTCACCATGAAGGCCCATGGAAAGCCATATAAGTTGACTATTTTTGGAGTTAACGGAGTCAACAAATATTCGATAGTCATTTTAAAGCTTTCATAACCCCAAGGATAGCTGTTAAATGCCTCAAGATCCTCAGAGAGATTTATTAAACTGAGGCTTATATTGTTGTTAACGTCTCTCATCCAAAGAACATTATATACAAACCAAACCAAGCACAATGATTGCTTGTGCTTCTTTGAAAGTCCTTTACCTTTCAACGCTTCTATCAGATTTTTATTTTTGAAGCTTGGACCAACAATGAACACTAGGTCATCATGATCACTCGATTTGTCTTTTTCTTTTTTTGGATGTGCGGGGTGCTTTTTTTGGGCCAGAGTAGGTATAACTTGAGAAGGAGAAGGAGGATAACATTTTAGTCCGGTAACTATGGCAAACTCCTTCCAACCAAAATAAATAGGCATGCCACAGTAATTTATCCATACCTCATCGATCTTATCTTTGTTTTCATACATAAACCTGCGCTTGAGAAGATTATATACCATTTTCATCTAGAAGCGAGTATTGTTGTCCTCCGACAAATCAAGATATTGTCCAAAGCAGCTTTCCCTGAAATAAGAATCCAATTTTTATTCTCGAAGTATTTTTTGAAGGCGTCGAAAGATTTTCCCATGACTGAGTTAACCATGAGATCACCCGTTAAATCTGTGGCACCATCGCACTGCATTTTCATAGGATAATGATCAATGCTGAAGGTTTTCACCAACTCTTCGGCGGAAGGGCTATTAGCATTTGGATTATCTCTTTTGAAAGATTCCTCCTCCCCATGTTCATTATCTTCTGCTCCTAATTGAGATAATGCTTGTAAAGCAAGCTCATAGAGTGGTGGATGTAGCTGAGCTACTGCACTTGTTCCTTTACTTAGACTTGATTCGATTTCTTTTCTTTTAGGAGCCATGTTATCTTAAATTAACAGGAACATAACATAGATTATAATTGATTAATGCATAACAGTAATATAACAATTCCAACAGACAACTAATCTGTTGCACCAGGTATGTTACCTATTGCAACATATAACCGACCTGTTACAACAGATGAGTAATCCATGGGAACCATAAAAACAACACTAATCTGTTGCACCTAGTATTTTATCTGATGCAACATATAATTGACCCGTTGCAATGAATGAGTAATCCGTTGGAAACCATAAAAATAGATAACTAATCTATCACACCAGGTATTTTATCTGTTGCAACATATAACTGACCTATTACAACAGATGAGTAAACCGTTGGAAAGAATAAAAATAGTCCTAATCTGTTGCAAAATGAAGAGTAAATCATTGAAAAGAATAAAAATAGATCACTAATCAGTTATTTGTTGGATCAATATTGTTTAGATTTCTTCCAAATAGAAGAGTCATTTGTCGTAACAGATGAATGATCTGTTAGATTGTTCACCTGTTGCATCAGATTTTTATAGCCGATCAATTTTTTATCAGTTGCATTAGATTTTTATCTGTTGCATCAGATTTTAATCTGTTGCATCAGATTTTAATCTATTGCATCATATGTTTCATTTGTTACATCAGATGTCTTATCTGTTGCAATACCATTTTTACCAAGACAAACAACAAATAAACCCAGCAACACCAACACATCACACACACATACACACTAAGAACATCAACTATGACCAAAAATCACCAACAAATTCGAATCAACAATACGACAACAAGAAGAAGAAATGCCAAAAATTAGGGTTTTATTCAGTCCACATTTCAATACTAGAAGAGTAGTTGGCTGAAGTTCCTCTGTTTCTTCATAATTTTTTACTTGTGAAAAAGGAAATGGGACTACGAAGAACTCGAAGTTGTTGTCGCCGAAGAAGTCTTCACATCGATTGACGGTTGAAAGTCGAAAAGGAACTCGCTCGACTATTTGTTGCAGGAGGTTGAAGGGAGAAATTTTGCAGAACTGTTGGTAGAGAGAGAGTTGAGAGAAATTGGAGAGAGAGAGTGGTTGATTTGGATTGAAGAAGGGTGTAGGTTGGGTTGATTTGTATTTTTGAAAAGATTAGAAAGTTTTGAAAATATTAATCAAGTCCACAATTAACTTAATCAAGTTTCTTAATAATGTTTGACCCTTTAAGTTGGTTAATATCACAATCCTTCATTCAAGACTTAAAAAACACCTTTCTTTCAATTTTCTCATGTAACATACCACATATTTTATTTTAAGCACATATATATTTTACCACCAAAAGTTGTAAGTGGTTAATGAATCGTCACTTTTGTGTTTATTATGCAGTACGTTTTTTTGTTTCTGCTATAGGCTAAGAGAGACACATTGATTTGAATCATATTGTAGTACGATTTTTTTTCTATATTTAAAATCTTTGATTACTTAATTAAAATTTTTAAAAAATTGGTACTCCTTAAATTTTTCTATTTCTAGATGTTTCAAGTCTTCTTAAATAATTCTTAGACTAATAAAAAAGATTGTCATTAGTTGATTTAGAATTTTTAAATTAATGAAAAATGTATTAGTTGTCATTAATTCTGATGACTTATAACAGAAAAGATTTTGATGTAAATATTTAATTAATTTTCAACTCTTAAGTATTAGAAAAATAGTGAAAAATGATTTTATCGAATGTAGAGACTTTTAATAAAAAGATAAAAAGTTCAAATAATATTTTTAAGACCCTTCACAATTTCAACTTCCAGTTACATGTTTGATTGCAACTGAAATATAAAGTATTAACGTTTTTGTGGTGAAACAAACTTTTCAACCTTATTTTAAGCTACAAGCTCTTCTTTGTATTTGAGCTCTAAAAGGACAAAATTGTGAATTTTTAGTAGAAATTAGCTGGAGTGATATATTAACATTTATCCAACCCTAAACGTCGAGTAAAATTTAAAAATATTAGTTTGAATCAACCAATATTTTACAACGAGGCAACTTTTATAAAAATATCAAAACTATTAAACAAAAATATTCTTCACTCACACCTGAACGTATTCTAACTAATAACATTAGTAACAATATACCGAAGGAATTTTAATTGGTGCATATGATATTATTATGGAGTTCCTACTTATTCAAACTTTTCTACTATACAGAAGAGAGGGTTTCGACATGCCCGCTTGTATTGAAAAATTAATAATATTTAATTAGAAAAAGATAAAATAAACATTTATGACATGTCTGCTTCGGCTGCTTCAGCCATGATTTTACTATATCACCCCTAATTAATTATTATAAGTCATTTATGTATTAAAAAATTAATAATATTTAATTAAATAGTAAAATAGACATTTATGACATATCATCTTTTACTAAACACCACCCCTAATAAATTATTATAAGTCACTTGAGTATTAAAAATTAATAAAATTTAATAAAAAAGTTGAAATATATAAAATGATAAATTAATTCTTGATGTTTTAAATTAACTTGACGTCTATATGAGGTTCATTTAATTTTTTTTCAAAAGTATTTTTTATAGTAATTTTGCTTTGTCATTTCTAATTAGTTGTTGTAAGTCATTACAAACATTTATGTTTCACTGCTTTAATCGTGATTTTATTATATCACCCCTAATTAATTATTATGGTCATGTAAGCATTGTGCCACTTAAATTGGAATAGAAAAAATATTATAAATCACAATAATTAAAAAATTAAATTATTTAAAAATATATAATTAGTTATCGATGATAGAGAACTCTAGACAAGGAGAGTGACCTATGTTATTCAACAATTACATAAAAAGTATCATAAATTACAATAGTTAACAATTTAAAATATCTAAAAATAATTTAATCTGTTATATATCTCAAAATAATACATAAAAAATACTATAAATTACAATAATTAACAACGTAAAAAATTTAAAAGATAAAAAATATTGGTTGAATCTCGAAATTATATTAATGTCACTAAAATTGAAATAGAAGAAAAGTATTATAAATCAAAATAATTAAGAACTTAAATTATTTTAAAAATATAATTCACTATCAAT
>NW_025888499.1:70731-87901 GCF_002878395.1 Capsicum annuum | reverse complement strand
AGACACACGTTTATCTAATATGATTAGTTGAGTTAATGTCTATTAGAGAAATGAACCAAAACAGTCGACTACCATGTGTGTAACTTTGATAATTAGGAATTAAAGGTGACCTTAAAAGAACTAATTATGAAAGTACCTCAGATTTTGACAAAAACTCCTATATGCTCTACCATCTCCAATTTACTGGCTAAAATATTTAATTTATGAATAGTGATTTGATCTAAGACACATTCTTCATTAGACATGTGTTTATTTATTTTCCATCAACACCACCAAACCATTTAGTTTCATTTCTTTCCTTCTGCTTCATGATTCTAGTCCTATCATTCTTATTACATATCTATCTTATTCAAGCAGAATTTTCTTGGGATTAAGCATTACTTTCCAATTGCCTGACATTTTTACACTTATGGTTACATGATTTTTCATTAGATAATATGATTCCCCTTTTAATTTCATTAAGTACACCTATTTAAGTAGCATGCGAATGCACTTTACCAACCTATTTCTCAAATAACCAAAAGAGTGAAAAGTTTTCTCCCTGAATGGAAAAATCAAACATAGCGATATATCAGTACAACCAATTGAAGATCTCAAGAATTTCTAAAACAAACTTATATGAGAGAGGTCCTAAGATATGGTAGAAATAGTTTGTAATACCCCATATTTGAAATCCACTGTGCAACTTATGACTCATCCCCATAAGTCGTATATACATGATAACGTTCAAATTACACCTCTCTTACGAGAGAGTAAGCGATCGTTGTCAAATATATAACCCAATTAATTTGGGGTCGAATCCCACAGGGAATATGGTGCTAATTAAGTTGTATGCAGATTAGTTGACTTCTAATCGTTTGTTTCCCTAAAATAAATAGGGGGTATTTGATTCAGTTCACAAATTAATGGTTTCAGTTTAAAAAGATGAAATACGTGTAGTAGTATTCAAATTCAGAGAAATAGCAAGCTAGGGTTATGTCCACCTTGTAGTTTTCAATATTTTCTAACTATGGGCTTTACGAATTTATACATGCATCGTGCTTACAGAGAAAAGTATTGTATTTAATAGCATAATCCTAGTGTTTCTCAACCATCAAGGACTAATTCACTTTAGTTCTCTCTAATCAAAAGCGTTTACCAAAAACAATATGAAATCTCCAAGTAGTTAATCCTGTTAAGGCATTAACATGTGAAATAAGGGTTGGAAATCCTATTTTCTTGTCACTACTCACTTTTCCGAACATCAACCTTTCTTTTGAACAAGTTGTGTTTTAAGGCATATCCTCTATGTTTGCAACCATGAGAATTCAAGATAACCGAAGAGAGTATGATGTAAACAAATTAATGCATAATGAATTCAAAATCCAAAGTAATAGATTGTATTCTACAAGGTTTCCATAACCCTAACTAATAAACTTGGCTACTCATGGGTAAAACAGAAATCGCAATAGAAATATTCATCATACCAAAAACTAGAAGATGATCTTGGTGTGCGAATAGTGAAAACAATAGAGAAAATGTTTCTCTCTCTCCTCAAGCTAAGCCGCCTTTCTCCTCTCCCAAAAATAATACAGAATAATCAATAATGAATAAAAATTCAGCATTAAGTCTTTTAATAATCTCTTCTCTCATAATTTCCTTCTAAGTCCTTGAACTAATTATAAATGACAAATTAGTCTTAGACATAGTTTCTAGGCGCCACATTTGGTCCAGACTGCTACTCTCTCTTGTGTCATATGCCATCCGCATTCCATAGTCCCATTATGTCTTCATCTACCTCATTAATACCTGAAATCATGCTAATCATATCGATTAGCTCAATTACATAGAAGTAGAGTAAAAACATAAGAAACTGGGCACTTTAGCTAAAATATGGATAAGTTATGGTGCTTAGGCATATGAATACATCCAAGATCACCATCCCACACTTAAAGCTTTGTTCGTCCTTGAACAACATATCCATTTATGCATACTACACAAGCCTTATCACCCACAAAGGAAGACAAGATACTCAAATAGGCTCATATAACAATTATGAACAAGAAGTAGATTCAGGGATCATTACTAGAGGCAACCTACCCTCAAGAATAGACTCATTAAGTTGGCAATTTCATGCATACCGTTTAAGCAAAGAAATCATATAAATCACCCAACCTTCATCAACCATGTGCCCTCACAATAAGAAAGTTACCCATAATCACTCACAATCATGCAATTTCTAACAAAGTGGGTACAAGAATCAAGTTGCGCTCACTCTCACAAAGAATTCTCAAATTACAACTGATGACCATATGATTACCCTTAGTGTAATACTCCACTAATACCATAATGCTAAGATTAGGATCAAATAGGTCTTTTACGGGTTGTAATGCAGGCTAAAGAATGGGTAGAAACTATTTTGGCCAGAAATAGTGACTATCTTCCCTAATCACTTTAATACACTACATTATGCAATTAAGACCAATCTCTAACAACCAATTTCCACTTCTGTTATCTTCACAGATTTGTTTTTCACCCCAACTTGTTAAGCTCAATTAATAACACTATGGTAGGAGTACTCAACCCTTTCAAATATTTTTTTTCACCCTTTTCATGTTACGCACCCCTATAATAGCCACCCTCAACTTCAGTGATTTGCCTTAGTTGAGGTGCACAATGTCTAAGAAGGACCAGGGTCAAAACAGGCTCATTGTAACATGTTCGGGATAAAATTTGGAACTTTTTTCAACAATTTTTGCTACTCCCAACCACATCAATTTCACACACCAATAACTAGACTTTGGGGCATCAATTTCACCTTTTTTCTCTAATTGTCAAACTCCTAACTCAAATTGATTTTACATTAAAGCACTTAGGAGGTTTTGGATCAAATTACGGTCTATTAAAGAATGGAATAGGCTACATATGAGGCTAACAAAAGAACAATCTAAAGGCTCAACGGGGCTAGCTAAGATAATGTAAAAAGGTAGGTCAAAATAAGGTATGAACAATGGCTATCAAATAAATGCCTAAATCACCTCCTAAACTCACAATCTTTATTTTGCTTTACAAACACTCCAAGCAAGTTCTAGCATCAGTTGCAATAAGGAATATACAATAGTCTTACACACTCATAGCATATGGTCAACTTAAATAGGAGAATTATAGATTCTCGACCCAATAATTACATGAATTCAAATAAAACCAACAATCACAACAAGAGTCACAACTAGAGCCTAGGTGTTTCAAACGTAATGATCCATCACATACTTATGTTATAATATCATATGATCCACAAGAATAGTTACATGTAATTAAATGACTAATTTTCTCTTAAGACAGTTGTCATCCATCCATCATCGAGAAAACCACCTAATTATGACTAAATAGAATAAACATCTAACAAGAAATAAAATAAATAAAATAACTAATCCTATCATAGAAGAATGCTAAGGAGAAGGTACTATTTTCTTACAAAACAAGTAGCTAAGTAACCAGCCACCCTAACTTAGGCTAAGCACTGTCCCTGGTGCAAATAACAAGATAAAAAACCTAGCTAGTAGTACTCCTCATCCACATTAGGAGTCATGCCACCTGCATTGAGATCATTATCAGAGCCATTTTTCCTGTGTTCATCATATCATCCACGTCAGCTACACATAATGAAACTAACTACAATTAAGATGAAAGTGGTGAAGTCACCACCCCATACTTAATTTGTTAGTGTAAACCAATTAAGTGTTATTGTCAGGTACTCAAACTTCACCAACATACACTTTGATATGGTGCACCTACATTATTCGCAATACAATTCACTTACTTCAATTCCCCCAATTCTATTTCAATGAAGCACTTTTTAAATAGAATCATGCTCTACACTGTCAACTATATCAAAATATACAAAACACCATCATTTTCACAACATCGCCATGGCAAGAATTTAATTTGTAATCCTTAAGAAATCAATTAACTATAACATAGAGTCACAATAACTAAGGATTAAGAAAGTAAAACTTACCTTGAAGATGGAAGATTAGTGAAGGACAAAGAGAATGGTGAGAGCTCAATATTATACGGCGTAAGAGTAAAATACGGATGAATTTGGGCATTTATGGTGTGAAGTCTATTTAAAGAATGAAAATCTGGGTCGGGTTGACCCAAGTTAAAGTTGGATTCATGTTGAAATTGGAGAGGTATGCGATACATATGTAACTTAGGTGTCTCACACCCTATAGAACATTTAAACTTGGACTCCATGAACCCCATTATCTATATGAGGCATTGAGAAAGGTCCACATCGTAGGGGCTTTGCCCCCGCACCCTTATCGAGGTTAGTGGTAGGCTTTGGGATCGGGCCGCTACCACTATAGACCTCATTGAAAGTCACAAAATCAAGTCAAACCGCGAAACTTTTTGGGTTGGATTAACATAAATCGAGGCACGACTCTAACATGAATCATACTTAAGCCTTACACATTTGACCACTCCAACTTACCTGCAATGTTCCCAACACTCCTAAACTTACCACCGTTTACTTGGCTTAATTCCAAACCAAATTTGGTACTAATCTCCTTTTTAGTACTTCATGCATCTACACTTAATCAGAAACAACAAAATTGATTAGAAGGATGGGTTGCCTCCCACCAAGCGTCGTAGTTTCAGTTATGGCTCGACTCTTATTTTTGTATTTTTGTTTAACATGATAAAATAAAAATAAAATCATGGGTTGCCTCCCATGCAGCACCTGATTTAACGTTGCAAGACGACTAAATTATCTTGACTACTCAGATTTCATCAAGATACATCGATGATACCATTTGTACCTCATTTGTTAGATCAAGACATGTTTTATTCCTAGTCCAACCACTTTGAAGTCACTCACATCCTGGCTTGCAAGTTCAACCAAACTAGCTATGGTCTCCACAACATACCTATTCTTAACTGGTATATCTTGCTCATCTATGTAGAATACATCAACAATTGAGAAGACACTCATTTCCTTTTGTTGTTTCCTAGACCGATTCAAAACTAACTTCTTTCTCATTAAGCCTAAATTTCAGCTCATTCAGCTCTATGTCAGCTAATACTCTCCCAATTGCTAAGAATGGCCTACCCAAAATTATGGGTACTTCAATGTCCACTTCGCAATCAAGAATTACAAAGTCGGTAGGAAATATAAAATCTATAACTTTTACAAGTACATCATGTAGAATCCCAATTGGTCTTTTTACCGATCTATCCGCCATTAGAAACTGTAAATTGGTGGGCGTAAGATCTCCCAAACACAGTTTCTTGAAAACCGTTAATGGCATAAGATTTATACTTAACCCAAGATCACAAAGGACCTTTTCAAACTTAAGCAATCCAATCGTACATGGAACAGTAAATGCTCCCAAATTAGCTTTCTTCTAGACAATAGATCTTGTAGCAATATCACTACATTGATGAAGATTGTCTACCGTTTTATAGCTCACAGTCTTTTTCTTCGTCAACAGGTCGTTCATAAACTTAGCATATCCAGGCATCTGTTCTAGTGCTTCAACTAAGGGCACATTCACTGTCAACTACTTCAACATAGCCATGAATTTGCTAAACTTTCCATCATCTTCTTTATTCTTTAATCATTATAGAAATGGGGGTGGTGGCCTTGTAATTTCAGTTGGACTAACTTTTACCTCCTTTCTTATGTCTTGATCCACATCACTAACATGCTTAGGCTTAGGTGGTTGTTCCACTTCCGCACTCTTCTTTTTTGATATTCCCAACTCCACAGGCTCTACTGAAGATTCATCAACCATCTCCTAATCCATTTCAACTGCATTAGTATGAGAGAATGCTCCCAATGCTAGACTAGACAACATCTTACCACTCTTAGTCGTAATGGAATACACGATCCATCATTCCTCAAATTCTGAACTGTATCACTTGGTAGAGTCCCATTCTGTCTTTTGTTGAATATTGTGGATAATTGGCTCATCTACTGCTCTAGTTATTTAATAGTGATTGAGTGTGAATTTACTAGTTGACTCATGGAAGATATGTCACTCTTCACAGTAGTCACCCCAGAATTGGTCGCCTTAACTCCCTTTAATAGTTTCTCCATCATGTCCTCCATGGACATTTTGCCTGAACTGGTGGCAGCATTATCACGGCTTCCAGGAGGTACATACAGTCCACTCCTATCATTTTTATTATTCTAATTTCATTGATGATTCCAACCTTTATTTCCTTGACCACCGGTCCAGAAACGTCCTGGTTATATAAATAGTTAGCCTCTTCCTCAATGTTTGATTCAGCTCCCTTACTATGGGACCCCACATCTTTTACCTTTTCTACATTCCCTGACAGCAAATATTTCATGAGCAGATTCATCTGGGTTTTCATGTAAGCCATATCCTGATCACGCTCCTTTTATCTTTTATGCTGCTCTGCTGATATTACACTAGACCCAGTATTGCTTGCTACCAAAGAATCTCTGGTATGCCAAGCTCTACTTGTCTTAGTCATCTTTTCTAACATGTCTGCAGCCTCAGTAAAGGTGAGCTCCATAAAAGCTCCTCCTACAGCATTATCCACTATTGGCCTTGTAAGTGAGTTCAAAGCTCTGTAGAATATTTCCATCAAGGGTTCATCGGTCATCTTATGGTTTGGGCATTTAGTCAACTTCTTTTTAAACCTCGCCTAAGTCTCATGCAAAGCTTCATTAGCCAATTACTTAAAGTTGTTGATCTCATACCTTAACTGTAACATTCTAGAGGGCAGAAAAAACCTTTTTAAGAAAGCTCCTTTCAATTGCCTCCAGTTTGTTATAGAATCAGGAGTCAGCTCATTCAACCACATAGTTGCCTCTCCAGACAGAAATAGTGGAAACAATCTTAAACAAATAGAATTTTGTCCCACTCCAGGATTATCAAATGACTTACAAATCCTGATAAAATTCACCAAATGTAGATTTGGATCGTCACCAGATAATCCGCCAAAGTGTCCTTTCAGATTCAGTAGTTGGATCATAGTACTGGTGATATTGAATTTCACCCCAAAAGCTAGTTTTGGTAGAATGATTGCCCCTATAGATCAAGTTCTATCTAAATCATCCTCATTATTGTCAACATCAAACTATGCAGCTTGGCAGTCTAGCCTTCCTCTGAATGGACGATCTTGATTTATTGGTGCAACTACCCCTGGTTTATGCTTCCTATTAGCCAGGTTAATTAAATCATTCTCTCAGGTCCTCTTCATCTAGATTAGGTACTCGACCTTGGTTATCTGCATTTTGATAATTTAATTGAGCATTAGCCAAAGCAGCTAATCTTGCAGCTTCCTGTTGGTTAGCCATTCTTTTAATAAGATAAGGTCCAGGATTGAAGGGTAATAATGGTTCTCCTGAACTTCTGGTTCATGGCATAAACAACAATGAGCCTATAATGAACAAAAACAACAAATAACGTAAAATAAGGAAACTTGACTAACAGTCAATTAACATACATAAACTCAATCGGCAACCGTATTCCTCGGTAACGGTGACAAAATTTAATAACACTCAAATTAAACCTCTCTTATAAGAGAGTAAGCTGTCGTTGTCAGATATATAACCCAACTAGGTTGGGGTTGAATCCCACAGGTAATATGGTGCTAATTAAGTTGTATGTAGATTAGTTGACTTTTAATCGTCTGTTTTCGTAAAATAAATAGGGGGAATTTGATTCAGTTCACAAGTTAATGGTTTCAGTTTAAGAAAATGAAATACGTGTAGTAGTATTCAAATTCAAAGAAATAGAAACCTAGGGTTATGTCCACCTTGTAGTTTTCAATACTTTCTAACTATAGGCTTTACGAATTCATACATGCATCGTGCTTATAGAGAAACATGTTGTATTTAATAACATAATCCTAGTGTTTGTCAACCATTAAGGACTAATTCACTTTAGTTCTCTCGAATCAAAAGTGTTTACCTAAAACAATACAAAATCTCCAAGTATTTAATCCTGTTAAGGCATTAACATATGAAATAGGGGTTGGAAATCCTATTTTCTTGTCACTACTCTCTTTTCCGAACATCAACCTTTCTTTTGAACAAGTTTTGTTTTAAGTCATATACTCTATGTTTCCAACCATGAGAATTCAAGATAAGTGAAGAAAGTATGATGTAAGCAAATTAATGCATAATGAATTTAAAACCCAAAGTAATAGATTGTATGCTACAAGGTTTCCATAACCCTAACTAATAAACTTAGCTACTCATGGGTAAAACGCAAATCACAATAGAAATATTCATCATACCAAAATCTAGAAGATGATCTTGGTGTGCGAATAGTGAAAATAAAAGAGAAAACATTTCTCTCTCTCTCCTCAAGCTAAGCCGCCTTTCTCCTCTCCCAAAAATAATACAGAATAATCAATAATGAATAAAAATTGAGCATTAAGTCTTTTAATAATCCCTTCTCTCATAATTGCCTTCTAAGTCCCGAACTAATTATAAATGACAAATTAGTCTTGGACATAGTTTCTAGGCGCCATATTTGGTCCAGACTGCTACTCTCTCTTGTGTCATATGCCATCGGCATTCCATAGTCCTATTATGTATTCATCTACCTCATTAATACCTGAAATCATGGTAATCACATTGGTTAGCTCAATTACATAGAAGTAGCGTAAAAACATAAGAAACTAGGTACTTTGTTCTCTAAACTTAGATAGAATATGGATAAGTTATGGTGCTTTGGCGTATAAATACACCCAAGATCAATACACCTTAGAAACCGTAAGTTGTAAATCTTAGCTACGGTAGTGTGGAGTAGTTAGGGTCTATTGTAGTTACTATTTGACCCTAGGAATCGTCATAGGATATTACGAGTTGTATGAAGTAAAGTCATGAGATCAACAATATAGGTTCCCCAAGTCTTTTTCAAAGTTATAAGAGGATGATATAAGTCGTATAGAAATATGACGAGTCATAAGATACAACTCATATATTGACCAGCATGTGCAATACTTGCCACTGCCAAGCTTACTAGTTGGTAGGTCAATTCGTAACCTCATCTTATGAGTCACAGGTTGACTTGTGATGACTGGCGATCAAATTTCTATAAGTTCAGTTAAGGGAACATTTGGTCTCTTTCCTTCTTATAACTCCCAACCCACGACTTATAACCTAGGAGAGATGTTATTTTCTCTATCTTTTAATCGATTAACAACGTCTCTTCTCCTCTCATCTTCAAGTACAATAAGATTAGGGGTTCTTTCATCAAGTCATCTCTCAAGTCCCAAAGTTTAAGTCCCCTTCACAATTCAAGCAATTCCAAGTATGTGGGGTTTTGAACAAGGTTAATCTTCCATCCTTGTGCCCAAAAAGCATGGTTTTTAAGATTAAATTTACATGTTTTACATTAGGGTTCATTATCCAAATTCTCATATATTGAAGTATAACCTTATATTGTGATTTAAAGGCTAAATATGCATAAAGATTGCATCTATTCATATTTTGAACTTTAAGATTGATCTTGTTATTTGAATTCCATTACTTTGATTTGGATTCCAATGAAACATTTCTATATAGGTATTGAGCCTGATATTTTATTATTAGTGCTATGAAAGAAAGTAAGTGTTTCAAGATTTAAGAAGAAGTATTAAATTTACAAGAAATTCTAAGTTTAGAAGCTCTGTTTATATGCAATTGTAGCTTGATTCAAGAAAATTTGATCCTTTGATCTGAATTTAAGACATGAAATCCATGAGCGTTTATCTTGATTATTATTTAAAGTAAAGAAAAGCATAACTGGCTTTCATTCTATAAACTCTTATGCTATTTTAAGGTAGTTTATTAAGTATAGGCATATATGTATTCTAGGAGTAGTATTTAGCATCGAGAAGGGAATGTAGATGAGCGTATCATAAATTTCTAGAAACTATGAGCCACCATAGGTTTAAGTTCCAGTAAGGGTTAAGTTTAGTGACTACATAAGTTAAGGTTCTATTCCTATGACAAGGGTAGAACAGTTCTCCCCAATGTGGGTAAGACATTGGACTCTATGGTAGATTACATGGTTTATGTCGGTTAGAAGAATCTCCCACAAGAAAGAATAAAAGTAAATATTTTAGAAACTAAGTGTTGTGGCTTACTAAGCTTATACATAGGCTTCATTATCCATGTTTTATGATCTTGCAGTCTTTAGTTGTACTCAAGTCCAAGGTGAGTCATTTATGCTTAGCATGTATTATTTGAAAGTATGCATATATATTTAGCTCTTATTTTACTTATGCATTCACCCCCACATACTCAATACATTCCTGAAGTACTGACCTGCATATATGTCTATGTGCTACGTTGTCATATAATGTAGGTTCTGGTGCTCGTTTTTAGTAGTATGATTGATCACGGGCATTATCTTCTGCATCCCGACTATTGGTGAGTCCTCATAGTCTGAGGACTCAGTTTATCAGACTTATGTTTACTACTAAAAGTTATTTTAGATCTTTAATTTCTATTTATGTTTAAGTCGATTGGGATTTGTCCCAGTGGCTCTCTAGCTAGCAGTAGAGGCTTGTCAAACTGTGTATGTTATAAGTTTAAGAAGTTTTTTTAAGGTTTCCAAAGTTAAAAATTTTCATTAAGATATAGAATTGTTTACCTTCAGTTTTTATATATGTTAGTTCACTTTTTATGTGAGTTCTAAGTTGAATAGATATCATAGGTTAGCTTGGTCTATTTGTAGTCCCAACCACCTGTAAAATCCCGTAAGATCCTAAGCTTATTTCAGCTCACTCTTGCATGTAAAACGGGTCCAAGACTTAGAATATTGTACTAAGTGTTAGGACTTAGCCATTTCTAAAGCCCTCAAACCTCAATGAATTTATTGTTGACCTTTTCGACATTGGAAAGGTTGTTTTTAAGTTGATTCATGATCGAGGAAGTCAATAGTACATCTCGGGTGAGTTTTGGAATCTTTGGACAAGTGTACGGACGTGTTTAGACTTCTAAAATAGCAACCCAGGGTGATTAGCCTGCGGTGCCCTGCCCAGTCTGGTCTGGGGGAGCCCGTGATAGAGCCCGCGACGCCCTTCCTAGAGTGGTGCTCTAGAGCCCATGGTGCCCTACCCTATTGGGACCGGGTATTTTATGCAGTTTTATTTTGCATTTTTAAGGGAAAGAGGGTCTTTTTCTTTCACCTAAGTGGTCCATAACATGGGATTTGAATTCCAAAACAGCATTTTCCCCCCAAATTAATATTTCACTCAAAATCCCCTCAATAACTAAGCCCTAGTTTATCCAATACCAAGATCAAGATTCGAGCGATCACCAACAACCCTCACGAATTGTACTAAGGTATGTTAGATGTTCATCCTTGGGTTCGTTCTACCCTTGGAGTTCAAGAATCCTTTTACATACTTAAATTATGATTTACATTCTTAAATGGAATTGTGTTCATGTATGTGTTGATTGGGTGAGTTTCAAACTAAGAATAACATGAGTTTTATGTAAATGAACTAGTATGTATGTTGCTTGGTGTAATCCTTATGTCAAAACCCTTGAATTATGAATTGAATGTTGTAGTCATGATATCCATATGTTGATCATTCTCATGTACAAGGTCATGTCTCTTAAGTGTTCAACAAAATATCTATGTGAAAGGATTGGGCATGGTGATCTATTTCTTATGCTTTTAAAGTTATGATATGGTCTCATTTAAATGCTATCGAGTCCTAGGGGTATTGATACCCAAAATTAGTTGTTTACTTTATTTTTAGTGGATATAGAATGGTCCCAGTCATATCGTAAGTAGTAGTATTAGTTCAGCTAAACGAATCATTGTGAGTTCGGTCATGCTTAATACAACCTAGTGATCAGTGCTGGTTCAGTTGGAAGTAGGATTCAGCACTGAGAAAACTAATGGATGAGAGTATTCTTGCCAGTTTAAGGTGTGACCCTTAGTAGAAATCCCTGAGTTACAAAACTACGTAGCCAACATAGGTTAATATGTTTTCTTGCCAGTCTAGGGTCGACATACACAAATGTATCTCATGAGTCTTCCTGCCAGATTAGGGCTGACCCAGCCATTGTTAGTAATCCGTGGCACGGTACTAACACCCTTCCAACTGGGTTACAGGTTGGACCCCAGTCAGTCTATATTAGGGCATGTCGGTTAGATGAAAACTCCCACAGTTTCAGTTTCAGCACTCAGTTCAAAACTCAGTTCAGTATTACTTCACCATAGTATGTAGTTACCAGTATAGTAACTATCAGATTTAGTATCGTAGTCTACAGGCTACTACAGTACTTGCTTTATGCATGGTCATGCATTCTCAGTCTTTATAGTTTTCATGCATTGTTATTCAGTACCACATGCTATATGTATTCAGACAGTTATTACTCATGAATATGAACCCATGCATATCAGCCTAACCTCATTTAGCATACCAGTACATTCAAAAGTAATGATTGCATACTCTTTTCTTATACTATGATGTTTTATATCATAAGTTCAAATGCTCAAATCCCCCATCGTACTTAGACTTTTTGTTACATCAGTAGCAGCAGCCGTGGTGAGTCCTCTTTCTTCGAGGATGAGTTATCTTACATTTATTTATGTCATTAGTTCAATTAGTTAGTTAGTCGGAGTTAGTTGGGGGTTTGTCCCATCAACTCCAAAGTCAAACAGTTCAGAGGCTTTCATACTAGTACAAATAGTTCTGTTGTTTACCCAGTATGTCTCCAGACATTTTAAACCATATTTCAGTATTGTTATTAATTATTAAAATCTTATGGCATTTTAGTTGACATTCCGTAATATTGTTTATCAGTTTTGATCAGTGCTCACAGCAGGTACCAGCTCCTGGGATATCTTATGGTCTCATAGGACCGTAAGCATCGTGTGGCATCCAGGGTATACTCCCAGGTCATTACAAACTTGGTATCAACACCTAATGTTTTAAAGTGTCCTAGGGAATCTAAAAATCGCGTTGAGTAAAGTCTTGTGCATGTGTGTGAAGAGCGCCACACTTAAGGGCAAAAGGCTACAAGACTTTTAGGAAATGTTTCCTTAATTTAAATGTCCATATCATGTGAATAAGAAGGAGCTCGATTTAAAATCTCTATCAATTCAACTTCTCCTTCCATGTACAAAATATGCCTACCAGAAAGACTAATGGAAGAAGAATCGAAAACTAGCCAGCACCTCCGCCCATTCAAAAAGATTCCCTGAATGAGCATGTTTCTCATACAGAGTTCAGAGCTGCATTCACCACTTTAGCTCACTCTATAGTGGCCCAAATTGGGCAGCCATCTGCTATTCAAGCCAACCCAGTGGCCAATACTGCCGCAGCCAAGATTCGGGACTTCACCCAAATGAATCCTCCTTCATTTTTGGATCTAAGTCTGAAGATGATCCACAGGAATTCCTAAACATGGTGAAGAAGGTAACAGACATTATGGGGGTGACTTCCAATAAGAGTGCTGAACTAGCTACTTATCCGTTACAAGATGTGGCTCATACTTGGTTTAAGCAATGGAAATGGGATAGGGGAACAGAGGCTAGACCTATAGAGTAGGAAGAGTTTGCTACTACCTTTTTATATAGATTATTTCTATTAGAGTTAATAAAGGCTAAGGTGTTAAATTTCATTAATCTAAAATAGGGCAACATGAGTGTGAAAAAGTATTCCCTCAGTTTTACTCAGCTGGACAGATATGCTCCTCATGTAGTAGCTGAAAATAGGTCATGGATGAGCAAGTTTATATCTAGGTATCTGACAGCATGGTCAATGAGAGTAGGACTGTGATGATGATTAAGAAGATAGACCTTTATAGGTTTATGTCCATGCACAGCAGATAGAAGAGAAAAAGATTAAGTAAAGAGAGCGAGAACAAAAGGGCTAAGACAGGTAGCTTTAATTTTACTCAACCAAAGTCAGAGGGTGGTAACCGTCCTCAATTTGGCTTGAAATATTTATTCCCAGCTCTGTCTTTGGCTAGTACACCAATGCACAAATTCAGGAATGACAACAAGGATAGGGCGCCAGGCTCTAGATCTCAGGGTAGTGTGAATAGTACTTGAACGAATCCTCTTTGCCAAAAATATGGTAGGAACCATCAGGGTGTTTGCAGAGCTGGCAGTGATGTATGTTTTGGGTGTGGCAAGCCAGGTCATAGAATCAAAAAATGTCCGCAGGCAGGTCTGCAGAGTCAGCACAATCATCCCCCAACTCAGTCTGGTCTCCCATCTGAGCAGGGTGCCGCTTCCAGTGCCACCAGTAGGCAGCGCCCAAACAGGCTCTATGCACTTCAGTCTCGACAGGATTAGGAAATTTCTCTTGATGTGGTCACTGGTATGTTTCAAGTGTTTCATTTGTATGTTTATGCTTTACTAGATCTAGGAGCTTCTCTTTCTTTTGTAACCCCTTACATATCTATAAACTTCAGAGTCAGTCCCAAAACCTTAATAGAACCCTTCTTAGTGTCTACCCCAGTAGGTATCTCTATTGTATCCAGGCAGGTATATAGGAATTGTCTGATCATAATATCCTAAAAAGTCACTTCAGTTGATCTTGTGGAGTTAGAGATAACTTATTTTTATGCCATTCTCAGAATGGATTGGATCCTGTCATGCTATTCTTCAGTTGATTGTAGAAACAAAGTTGTTTATTTTTAGCTTCCGAATGAACCAATCCTTGAATGGATGGTAGTACTTCAGCATTCAGGGGTCAGCTTGTTTTGTACCTTAGAGCAAGAAAAATGATATCCAAGGGGTGTGTCTTCCATCTTGTATGAGTTAAAGACTCTATTTCAAAGACTCCAAATCTCGAGTCAATTTTCACAGTAAGGGAATTTCCAAATGTTTTCCTCAAAGATCTTCCTAGAGTTCCTTCCGACAGGGAGATTGACTTCGGAATAGACCTACTTCCAGATACCCAGACTATCTCTATTCTGCCATATAGAATGGCTCCAGCAGAACACAAAGAGTTTAAAGAACAATTAAGAGACCTCCTAGATAAGGGATTCATTAGGCCCTATTTTTTTCCATGGGGTACTCTAGTCCTTTTCATGCGTAAGAAAGACGATTCTCTCAGAATGTGCATCAATTATCGTTAATTAAACAAATTCACAATCAAGAATAAATACCCACTTCCTAGAATAGATGACTTGTTCGACCAACTTTAGGGTGCCAGTTACTTTTCTAATATAGACCTCAGATCTGGCTATCATCATCTTAGAGTAAGAGAATGTGACATTTCAAAAACAGCTTTTGAAACCCGATACGGTCACTTTGAGTTTCTAATCATGCCTCTTGTTCTCACAAATTCCCTAGTAGCCTTTATGGATTTGATGAATTGACTGTTCAAATAGTACTTAGACATGTTCATCATATTCTTCATAGATGATATCCTTGTCTATTCCCGTAATGAAAATAATCATGCAAACCACCTCAGAATAGTGTTGCAGACTCTTTGAACCCATCAATTGTTTACCAAATTCAGTAAGTACAAATTTTGTCTAAGATCAGTAGCTTTTCTTAGCCATATTATATCTGGTGATGGCATTAGAGTTGGCCCTCAAAAGACCAAAGCAGTGAGAAACTGGCCTAGACCCATTTCTCCATCTGATATCAAGATTTTCTTTGGTTTGGTTGGATATTACCGATCATTTGTTGAAGGGTTTTCATCTATTGCATCCCCCATGTCCAGATTGATTCAGAAGAAAGTCAAGTTTTAATGGTCAGATTCCTATGAGAAGAGTTTTCAGGATTGAAGACTCGACTCACCTCAGTCCTAGTTTTGACATTGCCCGACAGTTTAAATGGGTTTGTTGTTAACTGTGATGCTTCCAGAGTTGGGTTGGGTTGTGTTTTGATGCAGAGAGGTAAGGTTATAGCCTATGCCTGTAGACATCTTAAGCCCCATGAAAAGAATTACCCTACCCATGATCTTGAACTAGCAATCGTTTTGTTTGCCTTAAAGATTTGGAGGCACTATTTGTATGGGGCACATGTTGATGTGTTCATGGACCACAAGATCTTGCAGTACGTATTCTAAGAGAAAGATTTGAAATTGCACCAGCGGAGGTGGTTAGAGTTGTTGGAAGACTACAACATGAGTATTCTATATCATCCTAGCAAGGCAACCGTTGTGGTAGATACTATAGGTAGTGTTGCTCACGTTGAAAATTATAAAAAAAAGCTAGTTCAAGAAGTTCATCATCTTACCAGTCTAGGTGTCCATTTGGTTGATTCAACTGAGGGTAGTGTGTGGGTGAAAAATAGTTTGGAATCCTCTTTGGTTGCTGAAATAATAGAAAAGCAGGATATGGATTCTAATTTGGTTAGGTTGAAGGAGTCTGTCAGAGATCAGAAAGTAGAGGTTTTCTCCAAAGGGGAGATGGTGTATTGCGTTGCTAGGGTAGGTTGTGTGTGCCATATGTAGATGAGTTGAGACAGTGGATTTTTGTAGAAATGCATAGTGCACATTAATCTATTTACCCAGGGACCACTAAGATATACCGCAATCTATGGGAAAGCTATTAGTGGAGTGGTATGAAGAAGGATATTGCGGAGTTTGTAGCTAAGTGCTCTATCTGTCAGCAGGTTAAGGTTGAGCACTAAAAGCCTAATGGTTATATACAGGAGTTCAGTATTCCCACTTAGAAGTGGTAAGAAGTGAACATGAACTTTGTGATGGGTTTACCTCGTACTCATCGTCAGCATGATTCAATTTGGGTCATTATGGACAGGATGACCAAATCAGGCCATTTTTTGCCATTCTATACTTCCTATCCAGTCGAGGACTATTCTAAGCTCTACCTTAAAGAGTTGGTTAGATTTCATGGAGTCTTGGTTTCCATCATTTTAGATAGAGGTACCCAGTTTACCTCTCATTTTTGGAAGGCTTTCCAAAAGGGTCTTGTGTAACGCCCCGAGTCTGTACCCCGGACGCTACACGGTGCTCATAATCGCAAAGGACCACAAGCTAACCCATGAATGGTACCTTCTGTAATAACTAAAAACCAATAACACTGAAATATGAAAAAATTAGGCGGAAAACTGGCCATAAGTTCAATACTATAAATAATACTGAATATGGTATCAAAATACCAAAAGTGAATATAAGTACTGAAAAATTGAACAACTGTCTGAAAAATACTCTAGTCTGAAAAGCCTCTAAACTGTCTGAACTGTGAAGTTGATGGGACAAGTCCCCAAAT
>NW_025888499.1:19380-67731 GCF_002878395.1 Capsicum annuum | reverse complement strand
ATTTGGGGCGTAGACAAGTAGTGTCTCTAAGTTTAAGTCTATTCGTTGTATCATGAAAGGTAGAGAATGCTTCTATCCTTATCTTCCATGAAATCTTAATTCTTTTTTAGTACTGATGTAAATTAGGCCTATGATCACCAAATAAGCTCATACCGTATATTGTGATGATTATGATCCCTAGAATTCATGTATAATGTCATCTCTAAGTCAATCCTTATTATCTCACGCTTCGAGCTTACTCAATTGACTTGGCAATATCATGAAAGTTTTTCTTAAGGTATCTATATGTTTCCTTCGTAGAAAACTCTTAGAGTAAGGTTACATCCTTTATTCCATATTTTTAGAGCTTCAACGAGTCCCTACCCATCATTCAGGGATGAATGATCCCAAGGGGGGGATAATCTAACACCCCGTATTTTTAAGCAAGAAATCAAACCATCGTTCCTATGTTCGTAAACTCTAATCTGTTGATTTATTTTGAATTCATATGTCATGATATTTATCCTAGGGTGTGAAATGCTCATGAGGTTAAAAATGTTCATAGAAATTATTTAGAGCCAAGTTGATCTAAGATCCTTTGATTCGCCCAATGTATGGAATTTGATTCTGCAAGGGTCATCTTTGAATGAGTGTAACTTGTTGTATATATAGAATTTGGCAGATTAAGATCAACCAAATTGTAGATAATCGAATTATCTTTCCAAAGATACAAATTTTGCCTAACTCTGATAACCGAGTGAAAAGTTATGCCATTTCTCGTGTGAGGCAGTAAGGGGTCATGATAGCCCCATGGCACGAGGGTTACTTGACCCAAATAAGGGTCATATCACGAGGGCTTCTTGACCTAACTAGGGGTCGTGACGCGGGGGCTATTCCCCCCACAACTTTAGCTTCTTAAGAGTCAAGGGTCACTTTGGTCCTTTCCCCTCAACCTCAAACGTCCAAAGAATGAATTATAACACCCAAAAGGGCATTATTTTTCCATATTCTTCAAATCAACTCATGTAAAAACCTTCCCCTTTCCCCAAGAACAAAATTCAACTCTTCTCCTCTAAGTAATCTAGAATTCCATCCTTTCAAGTTCAAGGGTCTCAAGAAAGTATCAAAGTTAGGGTTTCATCCTTCAAAATAAGAATCTTAAGGTATGTGGGGTTTTCCTAAACTACATGGTCATGGTGAAATTATTTTAATGATGAATAAATGTTTAGAAATCATGAATTTACAAAGGGGTTCGGATTTACAATTACAATTATGCATTATGAAACCTTATTGATGATAAAGTTTTGGTCTTGAGTCCTTCCCCTAAATCTTGATTTTACTCGTGTATATGTATATATATGTTTTTAGTTGCGAATTATGAATTCAGAGCATGAATCATGAATTTTTTCCTCTCTTGCTATGATACTTCTTGACTCTACATGTTGTGGATTTTGAAATTGCATTATTGAAGCATGAGATAAGAGTTTTAAAGGGTTTTTATGAACTTGATCATGACTGTGAATTGAAGAGAGGGTTATTTCATATTTTACAAGTGTTTTTATGATTTTTAAATGTTAAAGATGATTATTGAAAGAACAGCATGGCTTACTAAAAAGTAATTGACCACCACAGGTTTGTGAATTGAAAAAGAGAATCTTTGCATAAGTTTTCCCAAATTTCGATATACAAATTTCTTGTACTATTTGAAGGACTTGGTGGTACAAACCTTATGTTTTGAATGAAAGGATTGTAACATGATACTATATGACTTAGACATATGACTTTCAAGTCTTGGCATGACGATACCAAAACGAATTATGCCATAACATACTCAGTATAGAACATAAGTCAGATTTCATTCAGATTTCTTTTAGAATATGATTTCAGAAAGATGCATGGTTAGAAAAGGCTACAAACAGTCTTAAAAGATGTTAGGTGGTTACCTGAAGAAGGTACAAGTTCAGATAACTCATTGCTCGAAACCATGTTTTGCTAATACGGGTTATTCTGTCCCCAAGAGGGATTATATGCTAGCCTAGTGCCCTGTGGCATATCAGAATCAGAAATTCCAACCTTTGCAGCAAACTTGGGTTGGACGCTTGGTCGTTGAGTCAATGGAGGACTCTATATAGCCTGTGGATTCATAGACTTGTAGGGTGACCCACCTAGCTCAGATGTAAAACAAAGAAAGGAATTACATCTACAGAATTGTTTTAAGAACATTTGAGATTGCCCATGTGTTTTAAATTGTTTCATGCATAACATTTTATGAAATGCTCTCACTTATATAATATATAAATGTACATTATTTTTGATTGCTCTATGTACCAGTACATCTGTATTGACCCCCTATATTTTAGGATTTGAGACACAGTTCCAGGGTACCGCTTAGAGGTTGAATTCTATCAGAGATTGCATATGGTGAGCCTCCCTTATTTCGGAAGGCCTAATCTATATGTGATTGTTATTTTATTTTGATTCATGGTCCGACTGGGGGCCTTGTCCCAGTCTTCATACAGATGTTATTTTCAGTTAGTAGAGATTTCGCAGACTAGTGTTAGATGTTTTTTCATTTTTATGAACTCATTTCAGTATTGAACAATTGAAATAAAAGTTGACCATGATTCAGTATTGTTTTATATTTTCGCATTTTCCGTCATATAATATGAAAGTGTGTATGATTGCCAGATAGAGAAGGGCGCTTGAAACTTCATGGTTCGGGATGTCCATCATGGACAGGGCCTCGGTTTGGGTCGTGACACTCTACTAGTTACAGTCACATTCACGGCTGGTTTCAATTGCCAGGAATTCTTTTTGTTGATAGAATCACAATCCCTTTATTAGGGATATCAGGGTTACTGTCAAAACTCCCAGCCGCTTGGCAATGTGAAATGAGTTGCAAATGTTACTTTCATTAGTAGCGAGGCGACAAATAGATGTACTTGAGTTTTTGTTCCATCTTCTGGCCGCAAGAGCTTTTTGGCCTCTTCTATTGAGCATTTCCCCGAAATGCCAGCAGTGTAAACAAATTTTATGAAACAACTGATATATTTTGGTAGACTCCATACAATATTTACCAAATAAAAATGAAGAAACTGATATAGCTAATAAACCTAAACAAAATATATCACAACATAAGTAATCTCAAGAACAAAAAGAGAACCTACTGTAATAATTCATGGAAAGTTCCTCTATTTGCATGAGTTGACTGCCATATAACTCTAAGAAATAGAGTCAGGCAACTAAAATCAATAATTGGACCTCAGTAAATTTGCTTAAATAGCCAAAAACAGATAACCATAGTGTGTTCTATTCAGTTGTGCGCCCTGCTAGGAAAAATGAGTTTTTTTTACTTCAATAGATTTATAGTCTGCCGCTTTTGACTAGTCAGTGCTCTCCCCTTCCCGAGCCAGGGTGCCCCTCAATGAGTTCTAACATTAAGAAATTAAAATTGTATAATATCAATCACACACCTTCATTTAATTATATCATAATCAAATAACTAGAATCTAAGACTGCTAGTGCCAAAAGACCCGTTTATCTTCCTTTCATTCACAAAATAATGATTAAATAAATAGAATAGCATTGTCATAACTAGTCTTGGGATAAAGATATAGACAAAGCCAAATAACCAAATGATCTAAATAAAGTTGAAAAATGAACCAATGGAAAAATAAAAGATTTGTCCAAAGAAAATAAAAAAGGACTAGTCCTGGATTTACCTATGACCAAGACTTATGGTTTGCACTGCCACAAAATGACCTTGAATACAAAATTCCCCATATCCTCAGTTTGTATTTCCTTGATTTTCAAGGTAGCGTGTACAAAATAGAAGTGGAAAGATCTTAACTCAATCAGTTGTAATCAAAACCACAGGAATCTGCCATTAACTCGGAGATGTCAATCTTTAAGGCTTTAAGCTGATTTGGTCAATTGTTCAACGATGACCCAAATGCTGTCAGAACCACAATAAGTACGAGGCAACCCACTAATGAAGTCCATGGTGTTCCGCTCCCACTACCACTCAAGAATGGGTAATCTCTGAAGAAACCCGCCCAGTCTTTGATGTTCGACATTCAACTTCTAACAACACAAGCAACGGGCTAAAAAATCTCCCACATCCTTCTTCATACCACCCCACCAGTAAAGCTTTTTCAAATTATTACACCTAGATAAATTGAATGTCTAGAATAATGTGCCTCTTCCAAAATCAATATCACCCATCCACCAACTCTCTCCACATAAACTCAGCTTCCAATCCTCAATATTTCATTAGAATGAAGATATGTCACCCTATCCTTGCCACTTAACACCTTATCTCGAATCATACTCAAACTCTCATTACCAAATAGTTGAGCTTGAATCTACTCCCTCAAAAAATATCTAGCTTCAACAAAGAAAAAAATATGCTCGGGTGTAGAAATATCAAGTCTAGCTATCTAGTTAGCTAAAGACTAACCTCTAATGCTAAACGCCACTCCTGGATCAAGAGATAAGCTAAACTTCCCATACTAGTCGACCTTCAGCTCAAGTCATCCACAACTATATTAGTCTTACCTCGATGATACAAAATAGTGAGGTCATAATTCTTAAGAAACTCATGCTAACACCGCTACATCATATTAAGATCTCTCAAGTGTTGAAGGCTGCGATGGTTCTACAAAATATCAGAAGGAACTCCATACAATTAATGACGCTTAAAACTTCAACACAAATACTACAGTTGCCTTCTCCAAATCATAGGTAGGGTAATTTCTCTCATAAGGCTTCAACTAATGAGAGGCATGGGCAATTATTTTGCCCTTCTACATCAAAACTAGACCCAAAACAACACCAAAAGCATCACAAAACATAGTAAAACCCACACCCTACTGGCACAACATCAAAATAGGAGCCAAAATCAACAACTCTTTCGAGCGTTTGGAAGCTCTTCTCACATTCATTCGACCACTAAAAACAACTTTTCCTGAGTCAACTTGGTTAAAGAAGAAGTAATAGATGAGAAACCCTCTACAAAATACCGATAATAACTCGTCAAACCAATGAAACTCTGAATTTCGATAGTAGAAGTAGGTCTAGCCCAATTATGAATCATTGCTATCTTAGCTGGATCAACCATAATACAATTCTTAATTGCCACATTATCCAAGAAATAGATAGAATCTAACCAAAACTCACACTTGGAAACCTTGACATACAACTTCTCATCATATAACCTCTAAAGTACAATGCTAAAATATTTTACATAGTAGGTGTCTCTCTTAGAATAAACCAAGATGTGACCTATAAATACAATCACAAAGGAGTAGAGATAAAATCGAAACACCCGGTTCATCAACTCCAAGAATATTATTGGTCATTCTTCAATCTCAAAGACATGACCAAGAACTCATAAAGACTATATCGACTTTGAAAACCTATTTTTGAAACATCAAAAACTCTAATATTCAACTGGTGATATTCAAATCTCTAATTGATCTTGAAAAACACTAAAGGTACCTAAAGCTAGTCAAACATATCATAAATATGAGAAAAAAGTTACTTTTTCTTAACTGTAACTTTATCCAACTACCTATAATCAATACACATGAGCATAGAAGTATCCTTTTTCTT
Organism: Capsicum annuum; assembly: GCF_002878395.1. Lineage (NCBI taxonomy): Eukaryota > Viridiplantae > Streptophyta > Magnoliopsida > Solanales > Solanaceae > Capsicum > Capsicum annuum. The sequence goes on along the minus strand of NW_025888499.1, from coordinate 62,139 downwards.
CACAAACTAGACAGGAGAACCCTAAGGATATATACTAAATCTAATAAATCCTTTGCTCATCAAATCTTGCAACTGCTCCTTCTATTCAATTGGGGCAATCCTATAAGTAGGAATAGAAATAGGCTTGATTTTTGGCTCCACATCAATAGCAAAATCAATATCGCAATCCAGTGTAATACCCCATATTTTTCCTAGCTATTTTAGTATCAAGAATGTCTAGTATTAGCTTCTAAAATTAATGATGATTATTCCATGAGAAATTTTCAAGATTTTCACTTCTTATCATATGGAAAATTCAATAAGCTTTCCATCGATATAAGATCCACCCAAATCCAATAATCGGGTCAGAAGTTACAACTATTTCAAGTTCCCGTCATAAAACAGTGCCGTATAAGTCAGTGGAGCGCCACGCAACAAGAGAAAATGGAACTTGGAAAATTCCAGTAGGGGTCCACAATTATTGGGCGTCGTGCCAGGGCTCAAATTCTAAATTGTCTTTTTCCAGTGTCTCAATGCAATTTTTCCCGCATCCCGCCAAAGTTCCAGGTCACAAAAGAAGGGGCAGCGCGATGTCTCCACGTCGCGCCATCCCTCAATTTCCCATTTGTCAAAATACAGTGATACAGCGTGATAGCTCCGCAACGCACCAGGGGTCAAATACGGGAAAATTTTACTGATATTAAATAACGCGACCAGGGTTAAAAGGGTCAACTTCCCACCCCTATTTAAGCCCTTTAACACGTGATTCAGCCACTTTTCACCTAAAATATACTAGTTTCTCTCAAGAACAAGCTAGGGTTTTCATAGGAGATTCAATTTCAAGAAAGTTTCACCGTCAATCTTCACGAAATCATGAACTAAGGTATGCATAGTGTTCATTCATGAACTCCTTTCATCCATGAAGCCCAAGAATCTATTTTCTAAGTTCAAGTCTATGGATTTCTTTATGAATCTCATGTTGGGTTGTTTTGTTTATTTTGAGAGTAATCAATTAAATTCAAATCCATGTTGGGTGATAAATGTTATGTGGAATTGATTTGTATAGATGTATATTCATGTGAACCTATGATTAAACCCTTAAATGCTGAAATTAGAATTGAACCATGATGTTTAATTATCGTACAATGATGTTTACATGTACTATGCCTACAATATGTTTGATTAAATGCTTAGATAAAGGAAAAGTGCCTAGCCAGCATGATATCATGAAATCCCCATGTATACACAAGTTTATGCCTATCATATGTTTGATAAAATGCTTCTATGAATGTACTATGGATTATGATGTTAGTTAGATGTTCATGTAAGATATGCTTGGCTAGTTTCCTTCAATCGAGTCCTGGGGGTACTTGTACCCGAAATATTAGTTATATGCCTAGACCTAGTCATGTTTTAACGATACTATTAGTCAAGCTATGAATCCTTAGGCTTTAGACAGTCATATGACTCATAAAAAATTTCCATAATCTCATGAACTCAGTCAGTTGTCAGATATTAGTAGTATTCTGTCAGTCAACAGAATTCAATAACTCAGTCCATGTTCAGTTCGGTAAATCATGTCAAGTGTCTATTCAGATGGGAGTAGGAGTTAGCACCGAGTGAACCCAAGGATGGGAACTCACCTGTTATATGAGGGTGTGATTCTTAGAAGAAATCCTTGCATTTCAGAACTATGTAGGTAGCATACGTTAAGACATTGTAGCCTACTATATGAGGGTAGATGAGGTGGCTTAACCTGTTATATGGGGGTTCCCACTATTCTCACTAGAGTTGCCTGTTATATGAGGGTTACTTACATATTGTCCTTACCAGTGGTGCAGTATTGACACCCTCTTAATTGGGGTTATAGATTGGACTCCAACTCTGCCATAATGCATAGTAGGGGTATATCGGTTAGATAACTACTTCCCATAGTTTCATGTTACAGAATCAGGACTGTCAGATACAGTCAATCAGTCTCAGTAATAGAATTCAGATAGTTCTTTAGATTTTAGAACTGCCAGATACAGTCAACTCAGATAGTTCCATCAGAATCAAGATTATCAGATATAGTCACTTATGTTATTGGTTATATTCAGATATAGTCACTCATGTTATCAGATTTGTTAGTTATCAATATGTCATGTCATCAGTATTCAGATTCAGTAATCATGTTTTCACGGTATTAGTGTCAGTTGTTATATCTCATTCTTATATTCTCATATTTATGATAGTTAGTCAGTTATTATTATTGTTCATACATATGAACCCTATGCATTCAACCTACCTCACATGCATACCAGTACATTCAAAGTACTGACGTATTTGCACTAAAGTATCTTTACCATAAGTTCAGAGACACGAGCTCTAGAGCAGCAGTAGATCCCAGTCTCAGCAGTCAGAGTTAGAAGTGAGTCCTCATCTTATGAGGACATGGTTATTCTCTATTTTCTCATTAGTCAGTTTATTAGTTGGAGTTAGTTGGGAACATGTCCTATCAACTCTTCACTCAGACAGTTTTAGTCAGTTAGAGGCTATCTAGACTATCATGTTTCAGACTTCAGTATTTTTAGTTTTGTTTTGGGTATTCTATTACCCTAAAAAGATGTTATATTATTAATATTATGTTCAGTATTGAACCTTATGGCCTTTTAGTGCATGTTTCTTCATTATTACGTTATATTATGTACTATACAGGTACAAATATCAGTCATGAGTTAGCTTGTGGTCTTTCGGGGTCATGAGCACCGTGTAGCATTCTAGGTACCAGATTTGGGTTGTTCAAACTTGGTATCAGAGCCTAAGGTTCAATTGAGTCCTAGGAAGCCTGAAAGCCGCATCTAGTAGAGTCTTGTACTTGGGTGTGTTGCACGCCATATTTATGTGCAGGAGGCTATGATATGTTTTAAGAACAGTTTCCCTTCTTTCAGTATTCATGTCATGCTAGTAAGCATAATCTCAAGTAAATCTCTCAGTCTAATCTATTTCTCTCTTTTTCTATATAACATGCCTCCCAAAAGAAAAAATGGAAAGCAGTCAGCCCTCAGCCCGGAAAACCTGTGGGCGAACATATTTCTTGTGCAGAGTTTAGTGTTGTATTCTCACTCTTGCTCAGTCAGTTACTACTCAGAATGAACGACCAACTACCATTCTGGCCAACCCAGTGGCCAATTCAGCTGCAGCTAGGATTCGGGACCTCACCCAAATGAATCCTCCAACCTTTCTTGGGTTTAAGATCGATGAGGACCCTCAGGAATTTTTAGATCAGGTTCAGAAGGTGATAGGCATCATGGGGGTGACTACTGTTAAGAGTGTTGAGCTAGCTGCATATCAATTGTAGGATGTTGCTCATACTTGGTTCAAACAATTGAACTTAGAAAGGGCAGACGATGCAGGGTCAATTAAGTGGGAAGAGTTTGCTTTAGGTTTTCTTAATAGGCTCTTTCCCCTAGAACTTAGGGAAGTTAAGGTGCTTGAATTTATCAACCTCAGGAAGGGCAATATGACAGTGAAATAGTATTCTCTTAAGTTTACTCAATTAGCTAGATATGCCCCTCATGTGGTTGCAAATAGCAGGGAAAGGATGAGTAAGTTCATTTCAAGGATGAATGAAAATGTGGTTAATGAGTGCAGATCTTCCATACTGAATAGTGACATGACTTTAGCTAGACTTATGACTCATGCCCAGTAGATAGAGGAGCAGAAGATTAAGATAAGGGATAAGCAGAATAAGAGAACAAAGACAGGTAGTTTCAACTTTTCTCAGCCTAAATCAGAAGGACGAAACCATTCTCAGTTTCATCCAAAGTCATTAGTTCCAGTTCCTTCTACAGCTAGTGCTCCAGTTCCTAAGTTCAAAGAGGGTAACAAAGATAGGGCACCAATCCTTAAGTCCCAGGGCAGTGTTAGTAGTGCCCGCACCTATCCTCTGTGCCAGACTTATGCAAGCACCATCAAGGTATTTGTAGTGCTAGCAGTGGTATTTATTTCAGATGTGTCAAGCCAGGCCACAGATTCAGAGACTGTCCTTAGTAAGGTCCTCAAGGTCAACAGAATCGCTCTTCAGCTCAGTCCGGTCACCCAAATCAGTAGGGTGCCACCTCCAGTGCTACTAGTGGGCAACGTCCAAATAGACTTTATTCTCTCCAGTCCTGATAGGATCAGGAAAATTCTCCTGATGTGTGTTACTGGTACGTTACAGATATTTCACATACATGTTTACGCTTTGCTAGATCCAGGAGCTTCTTTGTCTTTTGTTACTCGTTATATAGCAATTGATTTCAGAATCAGTTCTAAAATTCTAGCAGATCCCTTCTCAGTCTCTACCCCAGAGGGTAAAACCATCATAGCTCGGTGGGTATACATGAACTGCCCGATTATGATATTTTAGAAAGTCACTTTAGTAGACTTAGTCGAATTAGAGATGACTTGTTTTGATGTCATTCTCAGCATGGATTGGCCTTATTCCTGCTATGCTATAGTTGACTACAGAAATAGAATAGTCCAGTTTCAGTTTCTGAATGAACCCGTCCTAGAGTGGAAGGGTAGTGTATCCCCTTTCAGAGGTCAGCTTGTTTCTTAACTTCGGGTAAGGAAAATGATATCTAATGGATGTGTGTATCATCTTTTTCGAGTTAAGGACTTTAGTTTTGAGACTCCTAGTCTTGATTCAGTTTTAGTTGTAAATGGATAGTTAGATATCTTTCCCGAAGATCTTCCAGGAATTTCTCCCGAAAGGGAAATAAACTTTGGCATTGATATTCTTCTAGATACTCAGCCTATCTCTATTACGACATATAGAATGGCACCAGTAAAACTCAGAGAATTGAAATAATAGTTGAATGATCTCCTAGATAAGGGATTCATCAGGCCCAGTGTTTCCCTGTTTGGTACGTCAGTACTATTCGTGTGCAAAAAAGACGACTCTCTCAGAATGTATATAGACTACCGTCAACTCCATAAAGTCATGGTCAAGAACAAGTATCCTCCTTCTAGAATCGATGACTTGTTTGACCAACTTCAAGGTGCTAGCTATTTCTCTAAGATAGACCTAAGATCTGGTTATCATCAGCTCAGAGTTAGAGAATGTGACATTCAAAAACCACTTTCCATACTCGGCATGGTCACTTCGAATTTCTAGTCATGTCCTTTGGTCTTACCAATGCCCCAGCCACTTTAATGGACCTGATAAATCGTGTGTTCAAGCAGTACTTGGATATTTTCATCATAGTCTTCATAGATGATATTCTGGTCTATTTCCATAGTAAGCGCGATTATGTAGACCATCTCAAAATAGTACTTCAGACTCCCAGAGACCATCAGTTGTTTGCCAAATTTAGTAAGTGCAAATTTTGGCTACGGTCAATAGCATTCCTTGGTAATATTGTTTCCTATGATGGCATTAGAGTAGATTCTCAAAAGACCAAAGCAGTAAGAAACTGGCCTCACCCTATCTTTCTATAAGATATCAGGAGTTTCTTAGGATTGGTTGGCTATTACAGATGGTTTGTTGAAGGATTTTCTACTATTGCATCCCCTATGTCCAGATTGACTCAGAAGAAAGTCAAATTTTAGTGGTCAGATCCTTACGAGAAGAGTTTTTAGGAGTTAAAGACTCGACTCACCTCATCTCCAATTCTAGCTCTTCTAGATGGTTCAAATGGCTCCGTGGTGTATTATGATACATCTAGAGTGTGTTTAGGTTGTGTTCTCATGCAGCATAGTAAGGTCATAGCCTACGCCTCCAGGCAACTTAAACCCCATGAGAAGAATTATCCTACTTATGATCTTGAGTTAGCAGCCGTAGTATTTGCCTTAAAGATTTGGAGGCATTATCTATACGGATTTCATATAGATGTATTCACAGATCATAAGATTCTACAGTGTGTCTTTTCTCAGAAAGATCTTAATCTTCATCAGAGAAGGTAGTTAGAGCTCTTGAAAGATTATGACATAAATGTCCTGTATCATTCAGGAAAGGCCAACATAGTGGCTGACGCTTTCAGTAGACTATCCATGTGTAGTGTTTCTCATGTTGAGGATAGTAGGAAAAAATTAGCTCAGTAAGTCCATAGATTGCTAGACTAGGAATTGGCTTAGTCGATTCTTCAGAGGGTGGTGTGTATGTTCATAGTAGTCTAGAATTATCTCTAGTTTTTGAGGTGAAATAAAAGCAAGATTGAGATCCCAGCCTTATCAAGTTGAAAGAGTCAGTTCAGAACCTAAAAATAGAGGTTTTCTCCTAAGGGGGAGATGGTGTCCTTCGTTCTCAGGGTCATCTCTGTGTTCCAGGTGCAGATAAAATAAGGTAGAGAATTCTTGCATAAGTTCATGTGCGCACTACTCTATTCATCCTGGGTCCACAAAGATGTACCACGACTTGCAGAAAATCTATTGGTTGAGTGGAATGAAGAGAGATATTGTAGAATTTGTGGCTAACTACTCCACATGTCAGCAGGTTAAGATAGAGCATCAGAAGCCTAGTGTTCCTATGTAGGATTTCATTATTCCTACTTAGAAGTGGGAAGAAGTGAATATTGACTTCGTGACGGGTTTGCCTTGAACTTGTCATCTGCATGATTCATTCTGGGTCATTGTAGATAGAATGACCAAATCAACTCATTTCCTTCCAGTTCATATCTCTTATTCAGCTGAGAATTATGCCAAACTCTACATCAAAGAGTTGGTCAGATTGCACGGTGTTCCATTATCTATTATCTCAAACAGAGGTACCGAGTTCACCTCTCATTTCTAGAAAGCATTCTAAAAGGGTCTTGCTACCCAAGTTCATCTTAGTATGACCTTTAGTCCTTAGATAGATGGTCAAGCAGAAAGGACCATTAAGATATTTGAAGATATGCTAAGAGCGTGTACAATTGATTTCAAGGAAAGTTGGGATGACCACTTGCCTTTGATTGAATTTGCATACAACAATAACTATCATTCCAGTATTCAGATGGCTCTATTCGAAGCTCTCTTGGTAGGATATTTAGATCTTTGATTGGTTGGTTTGAAGTTAGTGAGGCCTCAGTTATAGGGCCTGACTTAGTATTCGACGCCTTAGAAAAAGTCCAATTGATTAGAGAAAGACTCCGGGCTGCTCAGAGCCGACAGAAGTCTTATGCAGATGTTCATAGAAAGGATCTTGATTTCAAGATTGGTGATCATGTTTATCTAAAGATCTCTCCCATTAAGGAGGTGAAGAGATTCAACAAGAAGGGAATGCTTAGTCCCCGATATGTCCGTCCCTTTAAAATTCTAGTTGTTTCGGCAAGGTAGCTGATGAGCTCGAATTGCCCTCAGATCTTGCCTCAGTTCACCCAGTCTTTCATGTGTCATTGCTCAAGAAGTGCATAGGTGGTCCAGAAGTTGTAGTCCCTATTCAGAGCATAGATGTTCAGAACAACCTCTCTTATGAAGAGATTCCAGTCAAAATCCTAGACTATCAGACTTGTAGATTAAGGAACAAAGAAGTCCCTCTAATTAAGTTTCTTTGGCGAAATCAGTCCATCGGGGGAGCTACTTGGGAAGTAGAAGCATACAGGCATACCAAGTATCGTCACCTCTTCTCCGCCAATTCAGATCAAGCTCAAGATGACAGTTCTCCTTAAGCTGTGCAGTTTCATATTCAGTGTTCATCACAAACTTGGTATCAAGTACCATTGCATATCATTCATGGATTAATGTATCAGTTCAGTTATATAATTATGCATCAGGTATGCATTCTCATTGTGAGGAACTTAGTTCCTCAGAACACTCAGTCATGCATTTATGAATTAGTTACAAATGCATCAAATATACATGTTCAGTATGATATGTTCAGTTATCGGTCAGTCAGTCATAAGATAATGTTCTAGTTATTCATGTTCAGTTCATGTTCAGCTTATTGTTTCCCTCTTAGTTAGTCTCATTCGAGCACGAATGTTCTCAAGGGGGAGATATTGTAATACCCCATATTTTTCCTAGCTAATTTCTTCTAAAAAATGTCTAGTATTAGCTTCTAAATTTAATGATGATTATTCCATGAGGAATTTTCAAGATTTTCACTTCTTTTCATATGGGAAATTCAATAAGCTTTCCATCGATATAAGATCCACCCAAATCTGATAACCAAGTCAGAAGTTATGACTATTTTAAGTTCCCATCGTAAAACAACACCATATTAGTCAGTGGCACACCGCGCCACAAGAGAAAATGACACTTGGAAAATTTCAGTAGGGCTCTGCGATTATGGAACGTCACGTCAGTGCTCAAATTCAAAATTATTTTTTTCTGATGTCTCAGTGCGATTCCCCCACATCGCGCCAAAGTTTTAGGTCCCAAAGGAAGGGGCAATGTGATGGCTCCACGTCGCGCCATCCCTCAATTTCCCATTTTTCAAAATACAGTGACATGGCACGATAGTGCCGCGTCGCACCAGGGGTCCAATTCGGGAAAATTTTACTGAAATTAAATTACGCGTCCAGGGTTAAAAGGGTCAACTTCCCACCCCTATTTAATCCCTTTAACACATGATTCAGCCACTTTTCACAAAAAATATACTAGTTTCTCTCAAGTTTTTCTCAAGAACTAGCTAAGATTTTCATAGGAGATTCAATTTCAAGAAAGTTTCACTATCATTCTTCACAAAATCACGAACTAAGTTATGCATATTGTTCATTCATGGACTCCTTTCATCCATGAAGCCCAAGAATCTCTTTTCTAAGTTCAAGTCTACGGATTTCTTTATGAATCTTATGTTGGGTTGTATTGTTTATGTTAAGAATGATCAATTGAATTCAAATCCATGTTGGGTAATAAATGTTATATGGAATTGATTTGTATAGATGTATATTCATGTGAACCTATGATTAAACCCTTACATACTGAAATTAGAATTGAACCATGATGTTTAATTATTTTACAATGATGTTTATATGTACAATGCCTACAATATGTTTGATTAAATGCTTAGATAAAGGAAAAGTGCCTAGCCAGCATGATATCATGAAATCCCTATGTATTTACAAGTTTATGCCTATCACATATTTGATGAAATGCTTCTATAAATGTATTATGGATTATGATGTTAGTTAGATGTTTATGTAAGATATGCTTAGCCAGTTTCCTTCTATCGAGTCCTGGGGGTACTTGTACCCGAAATATTAGATGTGTGCCTAGAGTCATGTCATGCTTTCACGATACTCTTAGTCAATCTATGAATCCTTAGACTTTACAAAGTCTTATGACTCAGGAAAAATCTGCATGATCTGATGAACTCAGTCAGTTGTCAGATATCAGTAGTATTCTGTCAGTCAACAAAATTCAGTAACTCAGTCCATGTTCAGTTTGGTAAATCATGTCAAGTTCTATTCAGATGGGAGTAGGAGTTAGCACCGAGTGAACCCAAGGATGGGAACTCGCCTGTTATATGAGGGTGTGATTCTTAGAAGCAATCCTTGCATTCAAGAACTATGTAGCCAGCATAGGTTGAGACATCATAGCCTACTATATAAGGGTAGATGAGATGGCTTAACCTATTATATGAGGGTTCCCACTATTCTTACTAGAGTTACCTGTTATATGAGGGTTACTTACATATTGTCCTTACCAATGGCACGGTATTGACACCCTTCTAATTGGGGTTACAGATTGGACCCCAACTCAGCCAAAATGGCGTATTAGGGGTATGTTGGTTAGATAACTACTTCCCTCTATTTCATGTTACAGAATCAAGACTGTCAGATACAGTCAATCAATCTCTAATAGAATTCAGATAGTTCTTTAAATTTTAGGGCTGTCAGATACAGTAAACTTAGATACAGTACGTAACTCAGATAGTTCCATTAGAATCAGGACTATCAGATACCATCACTCATGTTATCAGTTACATTCAGATACAGTCACTCAAATTATCAATCATGTCAATTATCAGTATGTCATGTAATCAGTATTCAGATTCAGTAATCATGTTTTTACGGGATTAGTGTCAGTTATTATATCTCATGCATGTATTCTCATGCTCATGATAGTTAGTCAGTTATTATTATTGTTCATGTATATGAAACCCATGCATTCAGCCTACCTCACATGCATACCAGTACATTCTAAGTACTGACGCATTTGTGCTATGGTGTCTTATACCATAGGTTCAGAGACACGAGCTCCAGAGCAGCACTAGATCCTAGTCTCAGTAGTCAAAGTTAGAAGTGAGTCCTCATCTTTCGAGGACATGATTATTCTCTATTATCTCATTAGTCAGTTTATTAGTTGGAGTTAATTGAGAACATGTCCCATCAACTCCTCACTCAGACAGTTTCAGTCAGTTAGAGGCTTTCTAGACTATCATGTTTTAGACTTCAGTATTTTCAGTTTTGTTTTGGGTATTCTATTATCCCACATAGATGTTATATTATTCAGATTATGTTCACTATTGAACCTTATGGCCTTTCAGTGTATGTTTCCGCATTATTATGTCATATTATGCAGTGTACAGGTACAGATATCAGCCATGGGTTGGCTTGTGGTCCTTCGGAGTCATGAGTACCATGTAAGATTCTAGGTACCAGATTCGGGTCGTTACATTCAAGGCATACCAAGCAAATTCCTAGAAAACATATTTGCAAACTATGAATAACCTAAATAGAATCCATGAAGGTGGTAAGGCAACACTAGTATCACGAAAGTGGGCCAAATAAGACAACTATATCCTCTCTATTATGCAACAAGCATGCAGAAAAGATATAACACCCTTTGAGAATGAATTAAATGTACCATTTTAATTAGCCTTGACACACCGATGTAGCTAAGGTCATAGTCTTGGCATAACAGTCCAAAATAGCATGAGCAGGAGATAACCAATCCATACCAAAGATTATATCAAAATCAGTCATATCTAGGACAATCAAGTTTACCCAAGTCTTATGGACCACAAAGGTAACCACACAAGATCGGTATGGTTATCCACCACTAAAGAATCTTCTACAGAGGTGGAAACATGAAGAGGCATAGCTAGGGTATCACATGCAATATCAAATCCAAGAGCAAAATAAGTTGACACGTAGGATAACGTAGATCCAGGCTTAACTAACACAAAAGCAGATTAATAGCAAATACGAATGATACCTATAATAACTGTATCTGAAGCCTCTATCTCGAGTCTCCTAGGTATAACTTAACACTAACCACGCCTGTTCTTGGACCAAGTAATCTCGTGACTACCTTCACAAGTACCCTTACCTTTACCTCTCTCACTTTTAGCTCTACTGACACCACCTTTACCACTCTATAAACCATCTCTTACTGTAGAAATTAGAGTAGTTAAGAGTTGAAGTTAAGAACCATGTTGAGTGAATCCATTAAAATGTCAAGGCAATTCTTAGGTACATATCAAAACTCTTTACGTACAAAATATCTTCTATGAGCTAACTTGATTTAATGAGGTGTGATTGAACTAGAACGACTTCCCTGGACCAAAGAATAAATCTTGGAACCTACACCCATATGGCACGACACCTAGCTATTAGAAGTAGTAGAATATGAAGGTCTACTACTTGAACCCCTTAATGCATCCTGAATCGGCCTACCATGACAACTATGGGAGCCTCTACTAGAGAAATCTGTACCTCAAGAGACATGTCCACTAAACTTACCATAATGATGAACCTTCTTTGTGCCTCTATGAGTATCCTGGATAATAGATTGGCCATATTGGCATGCTCATTAATACTCTAGAAATAAGCCCCTGAAATTACTATCTGGGTTGCAGTTAACTAATAAGTACTATCTAGCCCCTTCACAAAGTTCCAAATCCTCTTAAACTTGTTGAAGATGCTAGGGGATAAATATCTTGGTAATGTGTGAAAACTAATCTCACACTTAGAAATAGTCATAAGCCGTACTCCAACTGATCAAACTCATTATGCATCTGATCTCAAGCTATATGGTATAAATCTCTACAAGAAGGCCTAAAAAATCTAAGGCTAAGACATAGCAGGAGAATTAAAAGGTCAATAACTAGAAAACGACCTCCAATTGGTAGGCAATATAAGCAACTTCATTAAGCTCAAGTGATATAGGATTATGTAACTTCTCCTGGAAATAAATCAAAAACTCATAGGCATCCTCTCCAATAACTCTAGTAAAATTAGTGCACCTAAGAAAATAAACCTCTCAAATCTCTTTTGATCATTAGAAGACATAACTGTGCTCGAAGCAACTGGATGAATAGTAAGTCTAATAGGCAATGAATCCATGTGTAGAGGTACCACATATGATAGACCATCCACAAAAGAAGGAATACTATAAGCATATTCCAACACTAATGGTGGATCATCACTCAAAGTTTGAGGAATACCAGGTATACTTAAAGAAATACCCTCCAAATAACTCAAAAAATAAGACAAAAGACATTGAAGCACAGGGTATCAATTGAACCCTGTGGGACTCAAGATAGCTCCGTATTCACTATCTGATTATCATTCATAGAATGCATAAACTCAGTCTTAAAAGAGGCCTCCCTATCATGTCCTATAGCTAGGTTATCTCCTCATACTCATCCTCTATCTCTAGGTCATCCACAATCCCTACCTCACCATCTAGTCTGGGCTCTATTCTTATATGTTGGCTAAGCATCCTAAGTCTCTCGATATCAAATCCTCACCATTTGCACAGAAAGGAGTGGAACACAAATTAGAACATTAGGTAAGAACAACTCGCACGACTAAATATTAAAATAGAGAGGTTCTCCTAAACACATCTTATAGTCTTTTGGAGATAGATAAAGACGTCTACAGGTCAATTTGTGAGACTCAACTAGATATCCTGCTCTTACACATATGAGACTGGTGAACCTGGTGTGATACCAATTTGTCACCATCCAAAATAGTTTATGATAGCACTTAATGCGGCTTAATCTTGATAAATAAGTCAATCACCAAAACTGATAAAGGAAAAATGAAATCATAAATAATATAAACTAAGTCAAGACTTCTAGAATACAGTGAATTCAATACAAAATATAATGAAAATGGAAGTCAAAAAGAAATCTCATAAGTACCCAAATTTGGTGTCATACTATAAGAGCATCTACCACATAGATGAATTTTAAAGTACATATCTATCTATTAAAATGAAATAAAGATTTAAAGTAATATAACAAGAGGTCTAGAGTCAGCTCTTAAGTCCCTAAAGCTTCTAGTACCTCAAACACCGTACATAATCATCTACCGCATTTTGTACTCATGCTCTAATCCATACTAAAATGCATAATAGGGTGAGTATGCTCCACTTTCACTTTGTAGGCATCCTAGTCCGACCGAGCAAAGTAGAAAATAAGATGAGTAAAGAAAAGTATGAGCATGTCACCTGCAAGTAGAAAAGTTCCAAATAATAGCTCGCACTTTCTCCAACAACAAATATAATATATATATATATATATATATATATATATATATATATATATATATATATATAATTGAAAGAAACACAGGTATACAAGATTATACTGAAATTAAACACAGATTAACAAAACTAAAGAATTCAAGAAAGATGCATATACAAATGTAATGCAATGCAATATGGAAGAGATGAATGGTGAGCGTTATCACATGAATTTTTGTATTCATCCACCGAACTCACAACACCTAGATAGAACCCATGGGGTGGTTCGTGACCCATATACTATATCTTATATCTCAATCTCAACTCACTTCTCTAGCTTATGTTCACAGAGAGGATTTTTATAAAAATATCTCATTTTCTTTTAAAAATAGTGTTTCTCAATGGTACCAGTATCTCATGAATATATATGTATGGAATAAAGAAGTAATGCTCAAAATCAACTCATTATGATGATATCCATTTCATCCAACATGTATATATAAATGAGACAAGAAATTGACTTAGGATGTCAACAATTCATAATTATTAACTAAATTTAGGCACCAACAAAATATATATGGTAAAACATAATTTATATCGTATCAACCCCTAACTTGGGTATTTCTATCATGTGAAGTCAACTAATACTTCATCGCAGTTGTCTAAATTAAGATAAAAAAATTAAAAGAAATAAAGCAATGAATGCTCAAATAAGGACTATATTAGAAAAATAAGCCCCATTATTTCATGAATGAAGGCATATAAATGCAGAGATAAGGTCAGTGATGTCAAATAAATCCCCCACACGAGAATCATATAATATCAGATATCATAAACCAATAAAAACAAAATATAAGCCCCCCTCAAGGAGAGACAACAGTAAAATAATCTCAAACTATAGACCTCAAAGTCATTCTCCCCAATTTGTAGCATTCTTTACTCATATATTAGCTACTCAGCTCAGTCTGAAAGAAGTTAAGTCATAACCTAGCTTGAAATGATGAAATCTAGTATAAAGTGCTTCAACATGGAATATTTCCCTTATGAATAGACTCAAAATCAACTACAACATTAAAATAGCATCTATGCATTAAAAAATCTAACGATATCTATATTGCCTATTTGGACCGGTTCCAAATAAATTCTATAATAAATTCTTAAATGAAAGGAGTAAAATCAGAAGTTTATTTTAAACACACATTCCCCAAGGTTATAGGAGTCTACAGGAGAAATCCCACGTGAAAATGGTTTTAAAATGAGGTCCAAGCCACTTAGGTCGGCCATTACTTTAGCGATGCATGGCCGCTAAATAGGCTACCACTTGAGCGATCCTTGGCAGCTTATATGGCTGCACTAGATAGCAGCACAATCAAGAATTTGGCTAAAATGCCAAATTTCTTATCAGACCCTTAGGATTTGTTTGGATCACATGAATACAAATGAACTATGCTAATATAGGCTATTTTTGACATTCCAATCGAACTCAATGGCAATGTCAGATGTTTGGAAAAAGATTGTTTTCACTAAGCTAACCCCTAAGACTCATTTTCAACATTTTTTCAAACGAAGTGTCAAAATACAAGATAAAGGTCCCAAATCAAAACCAACCACGCTGCAAACCCAGAATCAATATTCTAGATTTGCTGACATAGTCCAAATTGTCATCCAACACTCAAAACAAGGAATGTTGATTGAAGTCTACAATATGACTTCTCAAGATTCTAAAAAAAATAAAAAACTTGTACAAATCATTTTCGATTGCATCAGAAATCGTGTCAACCATCTCAAAACCCTTAAATGAACATATAGCAATAATGGAAAAGGGAATAATGGTCAAAATACATAAAAATAGAAAATTCATAAATTTAGGTCAATGCAGCTTCAATAAGAAATATGTAACTCCCCATGCTTTTAATTCTCTAATAATGCTTTTAAAATAAGCCTTAGGACGCCTATTTTGATGGTAATCCATGTTTAGTTATTGGCGGTACTTTTAGGACTTAAAAGTTGGTGTGCATTGTGATTTGGACCCTCCGGAAAGTCCTTGCATCGCAAAATGAGATGGAGTTGGCTTTTAGCTTACGCTTCTAACTCTGGGCTTGGATTTTGGCTGGCGCCACAAACTCTATGGTTTGCTTTGGCTGTGCACCGCAATGCCAAAGCCAAGCGTCCAAAAAGTTCTTGAATCCCTTTGTAGAATTCCTGTTTTAGCTTAGAATTCTCAAGCTTCCAGTTGAGCTCCTGCAATTATGTTATCATTCTCCCCCTAGTTAGGTTCTCTACTAACAACAACAGAATAATGTTGTGAGGTTTGCTGCATTAACTTTATTCATCAATCTGTTAATGCTTTTTCTTAGAGAATTCTAACTCATTCTATCTGGTACTCGCTACTACTCTTGTCTTGAACCTCCATCATTCTAACCAATTTGAATGGTGGAAATGTATACTCCCATACTCCATCCCAAATTTGATGTATTGATATCAACTTGGCTTTCATTATTTCTACTTTTTTCCCATAATTCCTTTCATCATCTTCTTCACATCTTTTGGCCTCATCTGTCTTCTGTCATCCATTCTTGTGTTATCTTTGCTTTTATTTCTCTGTTTTCTCTCCCTCCAACTTTACCTTTCTTCTCTTCATCCTCTACCTATTCACTTTTTCTCTTCTCTCTTCCATCATCCCTTTCAGAGTTATCTTCATATTCATACTTTTGATGCTTACTCCTCATATCATCTCTTTCATCATCACATTATGATCGTTATTTCCACGTTTAATTCTTTGCCTCGATAACCTCTTATCATCCCTTACATTATCATCACCAGTACTTTCACTTTTGCATTTAATTACTCATTTTTGTACCCTCCTATCATCGGTTTCATCATCATCATCCTTTCTCCTAATACGGTGTCCATTCTCATAGAGTCAGGTAGGGCCGAAGAGTTCAATTAAAGAACAACAGACAACTGAAGATTAAATGGAAGAAGCAACACCTGTCTTTTTCTATAATTACTGTGAGTGTTGATTGATAATTACTCCTTTTATTTTCAAGTTACTTTCCTTTATAGCCAGTTCAAAAAATTATTTCTTTTTTCGGCAACTCTTTAGTTTCAATGGTAGATTTTACATATTTTAAGTCGACTATAAGTTTCAAAAGTCTTGTTTACTTTATTAAATTTTGTGCCAAATCAAAACCAGACAAACACATTGAAATAAAGGGAGTAGTAATTACTTTCAATGATACACTGTGATTAGTATATAATCTTCTAGAAAGACAATGAATGTTTCATATTGAAATATGTATCTGTATAAGCAACCCAACAATAAAGAAAGTCTCAGTATTATTTTGTTGTGAAAGTTCTGATTAACAAGCTTGTAACTTCAGAAAAACTTGGTGCCAAGCATAGTTTTTTCCATACAAGGAGACATTACATATGACAGATGAAGTCCATTGTTGGCCTTGATTTTGGATTTTCATGCAAACACGAGCTTGCTAGCTTGCTGGTGAAAACCAAAATCTCTTTCACTTCATCTTCAATATGTGGAAGGCATTCATCTAGCAAATCATTGAGTTTCACATCTCTTGTCGATGAATTTGCTAGAAGAGTAAGTTGTTCCTTGAGATGCTTTCCTTTTCCTACCTCCCTCTCCGCGTACTCATAAACAAAGAATGAGTGTTGTGGACTTGAACAAAAGTTGTAGAGTCTCACAATGTTCCGATGCTTAATATCTGTTAACGCCCTTTCCTCATTCATAATGCTTTTCTGATGCTTAATCTCATATGTATAATGAAGTCGCTTCATAGCTACACTCCTCAATGATGGAAGGTTTACTTTGTAAATGCTTTCAAACCCTCCTTGCCTAATGAAAAATATTGCATCAAACTCCTCTGTGGCTTTTAAGACATCCAAGTATAACAATGAACTTCTACGTAATGAGGATATCAACAACATACCATAATCTTCGCCAATAGAATCCCGTCTCTTCTTTCGTCATGCATAAGTACAACACCTGGGAAAGAAAAACCACAGAGAAGCACTAGTGCTCCCAAAATAGGAAATAGAGTGATGAGGATGAGTTTATATGGCTTCACCATTGAGTGCTTAGATGGCCTTTTGCATGTAAGGAATCCTGTGACATTACCGCAAAAAGACCTTTATTACCTTCCAACGAGGCATTCATAAAAGCTATATTTTTCGGTATTAGACCTTCCAACTCATTGCACGACAAGATAACATTCTGCAAAGCAGTCAAACTTTCAAATTCATTAGGAATTCATCTTGACAAGTTATTGTGGGAAAGATTCAACATTACCTAGTCGAGCAAACTGGCAAACTGAGCAGGTAATTCTCCATCAAGAAGATTATGGTTCAAATCAAGTACACTAAGATGAGTTATCCTCCCTATCTCCTCTGGAATTTTCTATCGAAACTTGTTATTCTTCAAGTTCAAGTGGAACAAGTGCTGGCAATTTCCTATAAAAATTAGGATCGACCCATTCAATCTATTATTTGATAGATCAAAGTAATCTAACTTTGCCAGCGACCCGAGTTCTGTAGGAACATTGCTAGATATATTGTTGTTTTGCAACAAAAGATCAACGAGAGAGGTCAAGTTTCCCAATTCCTTAGGAATCTTCCCTACCAAATGATTTGATGAAAGATTTAGTCCTTGAAGCCCTTTGAGGTTTCCAATCTCTGGTGGGATGCCATCACCAATTCTATTTCTGGCTATCCACAGATCATTCAAATTCTTTCATTTCCCCCAGTTCATGTTGAGGTCCCGTAAATATCATTTTCACTCAAATTAATGAACTGAAGCTCCGGATAGATGCCAAAATCTTCAAAAAAAATTCCTCATAAAACTATTGTTACCAAGGCAAACCCTGTTGAAACTTGAGCACTTGCTCAAGCTTCTTGGTATTTACCCTATCAGCTTGTTACTATTCACCATGAGCTTCTCAAGTTTCCCATCTCGGCAAAGATGCTCAGGCAAATGGCCTAAAAACTAATTTTCATCGATTTCTAGCACAATCAAGTTATCCAAATATTCAAGGCCTTTCAGAATCGAACCAGAAAAATTGTTGTCACAGAGAAACATAGTTTGCAAGTTTCTTAATTTGCCAAAGGAAGTTGGAATTGGACCAATAAGTTGATTAATAGATAATTACAGATCGGTTTTTCAGATTTCCTAACTCACTAGGAATGAGACCAGAAAGATTATTTACTTAAAAGCTTATCTTCTCAAGTGACTTCATCTTCCCTTTTCTACCAGGAATAGAACCAAACAACTTATTTGATGCCACAAAGAACATCTTGGAATTGATCAAGTTACCTATTGTCGAGGAATATGACCTGTTAATTGATTTGTAACAAGGTAAACTTCAACAAGATCAACAAGTTTTCCTATTTCCGGAGGAATGGAACCAGAAAGTTGATTCTTATAAATATGCAAATAAGACAAGTTGTTGAAATTCTCCAATGAAACAGGAATGGAACCATTAAGAACGTTAATACTCAAATTCTCCAAAGTTTTTCAAATACATATAAGACAAGTTATTCCACGGTCTACATGCATGCACTCGTGATATGTTATTTGTGTTGGTTTGTGCAATTAGGGGTGTATACATCATTAAGATCTACATGCACTCACGATATGTATTGTTGTTGGTTAGTGAAATTAGGGGTTTTATACCCCGATAAGGTCTGCATTCACTCACAATATGTTATTGTTGTAGGTTTGTGCAATTAGGGGTTGTATACCTCGGTAAGGTGTATGCATTCGTTATATGTTATTGTTCTTTGTTAGTGCAATTCAGAGTTGTATACCATGGTAAGGTCGGCGTGAACTTGCAATATGTTATTTTTGTTGGTTAGTGAAATTAGGGGTTGTATATCTGGATAAGGTTTGCATGCACTCGCGATATGCTATTGTTGTTGGTTAGTGCAATTAGGGATTATATACCTCGATAAGTTCTACTTGCACTCATGATATGTTATTGTTGTTTGTTTTTCTAATTAGGGGTTGTATATATTAGTAAGGTCTGCATGCTCTCACAATAAATTATTGTTGTTGGTTTTTGAAATTAGAGGTTGTATATCTCTGTAAAGTGTATATGTACTCACAATATATTATTGTTGTTGGTTAGTGTAATTAGGGGTTGTATACCTCGGTAAGTTCAGCATGCACTCGCTATATGTTATTGTTATTGGTTTGTACAATTAAGGGTTGTATACCTTAGTATAGTGTGCATGCATTCGCGATACGTTATTGTCGTTGGTTTGTGCGATTGGGGGTTGTATATCTCGGTAAGGTCTGCATACACACACGATATGTTATTGTTGTTGGTTTGTGTAATTAGGTGTTGTATATCTCAATAAGATCTGCATATACTCCTGATATGTTATTATTGTTGGTTAGTGCAATTAGGGGTCGTATACCTTGGTAAGGTTTGCATGCACTCACGATATGTTATTACTATTGGTTAGTGAAATTAGGGGTTTTATACCTTGGAAAGGTCTGTATGCACTCGCAATATATTATTGTTGTTGGTTTGTGCAATTAGGGGTTGTGTACCTCAGTAAGGTATGTATGCATTCCCGATATATTATTTTGTTGGTTTGTGCAATTGGGGGTTGTATATCTCGATAAGGTCAAAATACACCCGTGATATGTTATTTTAGTTGGTTAGTGCAATTAGGGGTTGTATACTTCGGTAAGGCTGCATGCATTCGTGATATGTTATTGTTGTTGGTTTGTGCAATAGGGGTTGTATATCTTGATAAGGTCAAAATCCACTTGTGATATGTTATTTTTGTTGGTTAGTGAAATTAGGGGTTGTCTATCTTGGCAAGGTTTGCACACACTTGTGATATGTTATTTTTGTTGGTGCAATAAGGGGTTGTATACCTCGGTAAGGTCTGCATGCACTCGCGATTTGTTATTTTTATTGGTGCAATTAAGGTTTATATACCTCGGTAAGATCTGCATACACTCACAATATGTTATTTTTTTAGTGCAATTTGGAGTTGTATACCTCGGTAAGGTCTACATGCCCTCGCAGTATGTTATTTTTGTTGGTTAGTGAAATTAGGGGTTGTATATCTTGGTAAGGTCTACATGCACTCGCGATATGTTATTTTTGTTGGTGCAATTAGGGGTCGTATACCTCGATAAGGTCTGAATGCACTCGTGATATGTTATTGTTGTTGGTTTGTACAATTAGGGTTGTTCGGTAGCTAGTTAGAATTATGATGCTATTAGTTAGTACAACAGTACATGAGTAAAGAAGACTTAGAAAATAATAAATAAAACATAGCATAACATTAAAAAGAGGAGCAATAACCATAACCTTAGATGTTATTTTGGTACCTGACTAGAATTATGCAAGTATTAGTTATTCAATCGTTTGGTAGCTGGCTTGAAGGTGAGTTATGCAGGTATCAAATCATGGATAAATAATACTAGGTTTGATTGATAGTTATAAGGTAAATTATTTATATTTAGTGCAAGGTACATTGTACGTACCCTATTATATTATTGTTGTTACTGTCTGTGGTTACTAGATAGGAGGGTGTTGAGGAGATCAATTAGGGTAGAAAGTGAGATAGTTAGAAGGTAAATTATTTATATTTAGTGTGAGGGATTGTACCTACTCTATTATATTGTTTTTGTTGTTGTTACTATCTGTCGTTACTTAATAGGAGGGTGTGGAGGAGATCAATTAGGCTAGAAAGTGAGTAGGTAGCATTGTGTTATCTTGTCGTCCATATATAATAGTAGTCGTACTATTACTTCTTTACTTTTTTGTCCTTCTGATTTCTGTTACTATATGTTATGCCTTGTACCTGATTATTCTATTGTTATTGTATAGTTCTTGATCTGTTACTATATGTTATTGTTTTTGTTTTTTGTTATTGTACCGAGGTAAGGTCTTTGCACACTATTCTCATCAGGTCCATTTTGTGGACTACACTGGATATGTTATTGTTAGTGGATGGGGTATAATTTTTATGTCGAGGGCTTATCGGAAACATCCTCTCTACCTTTGGGGGTCTACTATTTACGTACTTCTACCCTTCCCAAAATACCCTTGTTGGATATGCTATAGTAGAAATTATTGTTTATTTGTCCGTTTTGTTGGTTTATACAATTAGGGCTTTGATATCACCTTGGATTTGGATTTGGGAGTTAGTATTGGGGCTTCAATTGTTCCAGTACGACGTAACAAGGCTGGCCCAAAATTCATTGAGATTTCCCGCATAGCGATTGATGCTTACAATTCTACCCTGCCTTGTTCTTTTTGGTTATTTGAGAGAAAAATGTTGTTTTGCCATTTATAATTTGGTTTTCTACTCTTTATAGAATGAAAGATACGAGTTTATCGAAAATTTGACTGTGACCACAACACTTCCTGCTGGATATTGGTGTCGTAACACATTTCTAGCCAGGGATTCTGATGCTCCCAACGCCATAAAGACCTTTCAAGCAAAGAGGTCCTAGGGAATTTCTGGAGATAGAATTATTTTCTTTTGCAGGCTTAAAAAAACATCCAGTGATCAATGTAAATTTTTTAATATGCTTGTTACATATGTTGCTTACTAGTTTAGCCGCACATTACTCACGCATGTAATTTTTGATTATTTTAAATTAGACGATTTTATCTATTACGAAGGTTTTTAATAAAGTTCAAAAAATGCAAAACATATATTTTATTGTAAGCACATATTTATTTTACCACCAGAAGTTTCAAGTGGTTAATGAATTTAATATATTGTTGATGTAGATTTATAGACTTTTTAAATCTTCTTTAAATTAAATTTAGTTGATCTAAAATTCTTAAGCTAATAAAAAAAATAATAGCTATCATTAATGTTGATGACTTCTAATAAGGAAAGGTTTTACCATAAATATATTTAATTAATTTTTAACTCTTAAATATTTGGAAAAATAGTGAAAAAGACGATTTTGTCTAAATCAAAGACTTTTAAAGAAGGCTAAAAAGTTCAAACGTTATTTCTAAGGCCCTTCACACTTTTAATATATTATAGATACATGCCACTTGCCTATGCTTAGTAATGTTTTTACTTGTTTGTTTGTTTTTTATACTGTTATCTTATTTGTCATGAGTCGGGGGTCTATCGGAAATATCTCTCAACTTCATATGAGGTAGTGGCATGGACTGCATACACTTTGCCCACCCTAGACCCCACTTTGTGGGATTTCACTGTGTATGTTGGTGTGATGTATGTGGCCTCTCAGGATTACCTTATTCCTTTTGGGTCTTTTTTAGCGTTTGTGGTTATTTTTTTATGTGGGGGGACGGGGTAATATGGTTTTTCTGGCATACAAGTCATGGATATATGCCTATGCATATTTGATATTGCTGCACAACAACTACAGCTGCCTGAATCACGAGATCCGCTGTATCACTATACATTTCACTCCGTTGGAACCTTTATATTCCATATGCAAGCACTACTGCAAATGTTTTGAAAATTAAATTATGTTGATGTTATTGTGTGTGCTTGACGGAAACATCAACTTCGTTAAATAATTTGATGCTCAAAACTTTACTGTTAGCCCAACCAATGTCATGCACTATTTCTACAAAAGGAATGAAAGAACATAAATTCTGTGATCTTCAGAAATTTAGCAACAAATATTTTTGCTATTTTGCTTTTAAGAGCATCCTGTCTTTATGGTTTAGTAAGGTTTATGATTAAAAAAGAGAGACCCTCATCTACAATACGTCAGACACCATTTTGCTTTTCGGAAGGAGCATTGATTGATACAAGCCAAATCAACTCCAAGCTATCCTCTACACATGGTGTTGAGATCTTGGGAGCTTTAAAAGGGTCCTCCAAATATATCCTTGGACCTTTGAGATGATCGTGGCTTGGGTTCCTTTGTGTCGGATGCCGATTTTGCTTGTATCAATCGAGTTATCTAAATCATTAGAAAAACTTGATGTTACTAAAAAGTGTAAAAAGAAGTGGAGAAGTTTCCAATGTCTCTTTGTGAGACCTTGTTTCCTTTCTTGTCAAATTGTTCAGATGAGAGTCGAAGGGTGCATTTCCTATGCTTCCTGATTAGGTTTCTTTCGCAAACTCTTTAGTAGATGGGGTTTTTGGTTTCACATCAAATAATACCTAAAACATTCAACTCCTTTGTCGTATCAACTTGTCTTTCTTGAGAGAAAGGATTACATTTTCTATTTTGAGGTGTTTGCTTTGGGCAGGTTAGAATTGTGAAATTGTTTTGTATAGATACGAATGATGAGAAATTGATTCTTTAAATTTGTTTGGTTTAGCCCTGCTTTGCTTTACTTTATTAGAATTACAAACACTAAATTTTTGGTAGGTGATGAGTTCCCTCCCGATTCCAATGTTAGACCAGAAAGATACACAATGAGCTTGTCATCTATTTAAGCTCGTGTCAGTCTTCTACTATAGTAGTTATATTGAAAATGTATCATTATTTACTAGTATTATTAATAAGATACGGAAAAAAAGTATTTTGATATTGTTATGATTCTGGTTATGTATGATGATGAAAGTCTTTTATCATTTAGTGTCGTTTCCTTTTGATCTATGGTAGTGCACTATTTTGTTTAATTTTATCCTCTGCTTGATCCTACACGCTTCGCTACATGAGCTCTGCCTTTGCGTAAGTCATCATCAGCTAACTACTATTTACTTCTGATTATGGGCATGACATATTGTCGGCGAAAAATAATGTATCAAATATGGAGGGAGAAAAATAAACGAAGGGAACTCCTCCAATGACTATGATTAATTAACATATCACATGTTATAATATCAGGAATCTTGTTCAATAATATATCACATGCGTTACTATACTACACTGTTTTATGTTTACAACTAATTGTCATCATTACTATTCTCATTTCCTGTGTTGTTACTTGCTAGTTGCTAACATGCCTGCTAATGAGAACACAGCAATAATCATGATGTAAGAGTTCCTAGAGACAAAATGTTTAGTGGTGTCTAAAATTACAAGTGAAACAGAATAATGTGCTGAGAAACTTTTATGTTTCGTTATGTATCTATATGAAGACAAAATTTATGTTTGTGTCTATACATAAATAAAATTGCTAGTTTGTGAAAGTGTAATTGCAGCTTTAGCATGAGTGGTATGTATTGGAAATACTTATAACTAAGTCAAAAACTGGATGTTAAGTCCTTAGTTTTGATGATTAACAAATTGTATGTTGGGATCTTTTTCCTAGAGATTTTATGATGACAAAGATGCTACCACTTAGGGAATAGGTTAGGCTCACTTTCACTATCACAGTCAACTGTCACAGCTGGTGCAAGTACAAAAGTTGTTGAAAAAGCCACGACCACCCTTTTATCTCAGCCAATGGGATCTCTCCTAGGTTTTCTTGTGTCTCACTATATATTGCTCATTATTTCAACAAGAAAACCAATGCTTCGATATTCTTACAACTAAATATCTCCCCGAAGATAAAATAAAAGACTCCACTCTGCAACAGGGAACTGATAATTCATCAGGTTATATTTTATTTCCTTGTTGTAGTTAAGTCTTTGTAAGGTATTCTTAAACGTATTCCTACTGTTGCTTATGATTATTTGTAGGTATTATTGATACGATTCGAACCAGGGCCTTGTCGTAATAGGCATCTCAGCCCAATAAGGCCTGGAGATCACCCCGTTACCCAATCCAATCTCAAATCGTATACCCTGAGTCCGATGAATTTCTAACATATAATCTGATAGAGTGTTTAGTAACACAATGACTTTGGGATAGGTCTATAACCATGACCAACCCTAACAAGTCTAGCCATCCAATGCCAACCCAACAACCATTACCAAAATTGAAAAAATAACCTAGTCCATATCCATACCATAATAAAATGGAACAATCACAAATCAAATGCAGTCATAAAATCTCAGCCCTAATACTAATAACAATACCAAGGATGACACCACTACCGACACTACCCATACCAATCCATAGTAGTTCCACAAAGCTTCTATCCGAAATTAAGGACATGCCCCCGACCATAGCCAAACCAATGTCCAAGACTAACCAATGAAAACATAAGAAAACTCAAAACAAGAAATGGTTCTTTCCGAAGTATGGAAGCTCACCTCTTCAAATAAACACAAGTTGTTCTTGAAGTTCAAGTCTACTAAGTCGGAGGTGTAGTATAACCAACACCTGCATCACATAGTATAGTGTCAAAGACAGTTAGTGATTAGAGCGCTAGCATGTAACTCAAGGATAAGGATAAAATAATGGCAATTGTTCAAAACCAATTAATCAATGCAAATAACCAATGCAATACATACATATACGTATATATATATATACATATATATATTTATCCTATGTTGGGGTAGGGAAAAAGATTAGCATGAACTTTATAATCATTAACCTGGGTCATGTAGAATGACCGTCATAGAACAAGGCACCCACATACTATATGGGCCCAGATCTCCCCAAGCTTAAAGGGCCCCAACGCATGTAGCCACATGAACCAGAGAATATCCAAAATCGTATAAGTCATGAATCGAACCGAGGCCCTGGCCACGATGAGCATCTTGAACCATGAAGGCCCAAGCGCACTTCTCTATCTGGCAATTATATACACATTCATATAATATAAAGGGAAACTATGGAATATAAAACAATACGGAATCATGTTCAACTTTTATTTCAAACTACTCAACACTGAAACGAGTTCATAAAGATAAAAAACATCTAACTCTAGTCTTCAAAATCTCTACTAACTGAAAATAACCTCTGTCTGGAGACTAAGACAAGGCCTCTAGTCGGACCATGAATCAAAATAAAATTACAATGACTTATACATTAGGCCTTCCAGAATAAGGGAGGTTCACTAACTGCAACCTTTGGACAATCCAAACTACTGCTTAGCGGAACCCCAAGATTCTATCTCAGATCCTAAAATATAGGGTGTCAATACAAATGTACTGGTATGCAGAGCAATCCAGAATAAAAATACTGATACATAAAGTAAGTGAGAGAATTTCATGAAAAAAATACATCATTATAAACCATTTGAAAATTCATGGGCATAGTAAATAGGCCTTTAAAAAAAAGTTCTATAAATCAACTCAACATCTTTGTCTTAGTTCTGAGCTAGGTGGTACACCCTACAAGTCTGATATTCCACGGGCTATATGAAATCCTCCATTAACTCGGTGGGTTAGCCCCCAACCCAAGTTTGCCGTAAGAGTTGGAGTTGCTAAGTCTGATATGCCACAGGGCACTAGAAAAGCATATAATCCCTCTTGGGGACCAAATAACCCGTATCGGTAAAACACAATTTTGGATAATGAGTTATTTGAACTCGTACCCTCTTTGGGTAACCACCTAACATCTCTTAAGACCATTTTTAATCTTTTCTGGACATGCATATTTAAGAACTCAAATTTTGAAAATCTGAATGAAATCTGACTTCTATTATGTTCTGAGCCTATTATGTCATTAGCTATTTTGGTATCGTCATACCAAGAATTGCAAGTCATATCTTCTAATCCATAAAATATCATGTACAATTCTTCATTTAAAACATAAAGTTTGGACCACCATATCATTCAAACAGTTCTAGAGAATTTATATTTCAAAACATATGTAAAATCATGCAAAAACTCTCTCTTTTCAATATTTCAACAAACATGTGGTGGTCATGTTTTTTTTACCAAATATGCAATCCCTTTGAATCACTACTCTTCATTTACATTAGTAAGAATCACCTTCTTTAGTTCATATAAAAAATCAAGGCTTAAAATAGTAAAGATATTTGAATCATGCTTCTCAATATGCGATTGAATAATGCACAACATATGAAAACGAAAGGTTTTATAACAAGAGAGAGATTATAATTGTTCATGCTCTCAATTCAAGTTTCAAACATCAAACCCTATGCATACATATATATATGTATGTGTGTGTGTGTGTGTGAACAATAATAGAGTTTAAGGGTGAAAGCCTCAAGACCAAAACTTTGTTATCAAGAAAGATTCACAATGCATGATTATAGTTGAAATTTCAATACCCGTTTGTAAATTCATGATTTCTCAACGTGTAAATGCTATTGAAATAATTTCATCTTGCCCATGTAGTTTGGGAAAATCCCACATACCTTAGATTACAAGGTTTAAAGAGTATAACTTGAATCTTTATTTTTTCCTTGGAAATCTTGGACATAAGGATTTATTTTCTTTATTTCTTGTTCTTGGAGGAAACGTTTGTTTGATCTTATTTTTTAGAGTGGAGAGGATTTAAGATCTTGAAAACTGATAGCAAAATGGATATAATACCTATGATATGATTTATATTTGTTGGGTAGATTTTAGGGTGAGGAAAAGTATAAAACCCCGAGAGTACACCCTAGGCATCCTATGGTGCTAACAGTCCTAAGGGACCACAAGCTAACCCATGAGCTGGTACCTGCTATGAGTACTGAATAATATAATGATAATGTGAAAGAATAATTGTTATGTCATAATGTTTTAATAACTGAAATCAACACTGTGTCATAAATCTGGAAAAACATTGTCTGAATCTGATGAGATAAAGAAAATCTAAATAACTAACTGACATGTCAACTAAAGTTTGAGTACTGATTAACTAACTGTAATGTATGAAAGCCTCTAGATTAACTAACTTTGAGTTGATGGCATAGGCCTCAACTAACTCCGCTAACTACAGAACTGGATACATAAAGTAAAAACAATCTGTCCTCACATTATGAGGACTTACCACTTCTACTGCTGAGAGTCTGAGAAGTCTAGGCGCAATCTGAGAACTGAGCATTATAAACTATGATATAATACATCATAGTACAAAGAAAGGAATGTGATCAGTATTTTAAATGTACTGGTATGCTAAATAAGGTAGGGAGACACGCATGGTTTTATGAACAGGAATAATAACTGTCTGAATATACATGTAAAATATAGAATACTGAATAAAGAGCATGATATCTGTAGATAATAAAAATATGTGAAAACTGTAAATACTGTGTATGCATAAAAGTCTATAAATATTGAAGGTACATGAAATCTTTAGATATTTGGGATTCATGACCAAGCATATAACATAAACTGAATAAAAATCTGTTAACTAAAATACTGAAATAACAGATATCTGTATGCCTTGGCCAAACAACACTGAGACTAAACTACTGGACTGATTATTGGACTTGGACTGTGGGAGGTGTCATCTAACCGATATGCCCCACTTTGAGCTAATTGGGATCCAACCTGTAACCCCTTTTGAAAGGGTATTAATACCGTGCCACAGATACTAATGTTGGCAGTATGGATCCACTAGTCTGGTATACTGTATTGTCCCGAAAGACGAAGGGTGTCAAACCTAATTTGATTAGTGACCCTTGCGAGATAGTTAAGCCTAAACTGATGGGTGACTTTTTATATCCTACGCTAGCTACGTAGTTTTGGAGTACAAGAACTACTACTACTAACGACTCTACCTATCTGACAGGGAAGCTGCCAGCAATACATTCGATCGGTACTAAATCCTACTCCCAACTAAATGACACTGAGTTACTGACTATTTCTAAGTTTAACCGACTGATCTAGTAATGCTCATGATGTATTATGAAGTTATTCCAGAAATATTAAGATGAGACAAAGTAAATAGCTATGATTTTTGGGTATTTAATACCCCCAGGACTCAAAAGCAGTAATAGTAAAATGACACTAAATCTTGGAGGACATAACATAAAGGCTTTTATTAAATCTTCATTCTTGTAGGCATTTTATCAAACACTTGTAGTTCATGGTTTAATCAAATCATAGGAATGTTATGGAATTTGTAGTAATAGCATGGATTCAACTTGAATAGCACTCAATCATGATTTCATTCAAAGAATGATAACATTAAAACATGGAGAATATAATGACAATAATAATTTCATTTATACATGGTGTAAAATCATAATGGAGATTCATAGGTTAAAGCATAATTTAAAATCAAAATAGCTTGAAAAGATCATAATTTTGCAAGTTAAAATAGATTCTTATACTCCATGGGTAAAAGGAACCCATGAATGAATATTTAACATACCTGAGTTACTGAATTTGGGAGGACTGATAGTGAGTTCTTGAGATTTGGCCTTGAATTTGAGAGTTAAGGTTTCTTTTTCTTGAGAAGGGGATCTTCAATTTTGAGCAGAATTGAATAAATGATGATTATTTGGGTCACTTAGGAATAAATATTGTGTTTTAGGCTGATTAGGGATGTAGAAAAGACCTAAATACCCCTAAGCAAATTTAAAAAACTCAAGCTGGGAAATGAAATCTCAATTTTTGGCCTTGGAGCGATGCGTCAGGATCACGTTGAGCCAATGGAAATCGCCAATTGGGACATGGGAAATCGCTATGATAAGGAGCTATTGCAGTATGCCTTTGGCATGTCATTTTTTCCACCTCCACAACGCGCTATTATCGCGGAGGCTCATTAGAAATTATCAAATGTGAAATGGGACACCTCCGCGACGCGCCATGATCGCGGAGGTTTACTGAAAAGGGACAATTGTGAGATAGAACATCACCACAATGTGGTGGAATAGTGAAGTCTCACTGGAATTTGAAAATTGTGATTTTACACTTCTCCGCGATGTGTTGCGGGCCTAAATCATGATGTTTTACAACTGAATCGTAAAATCGCCATAACTTTTTACTCGATTACCAGATTAAGGTGAATCTTATATTGTTGGAAAGCTAGTTTAATTTCCCATAGCTCCATGGGATCTTAACTGAAAAATAATGAGTTTTTCAAAAAATTTTAGGTACGTATACTCACGTACTGAGATTTAATTTATGGTAGGAAAATACAAGGTATTACAATATCCCCCCCTTGGGATCATTCGGCCTCAAATAAGACTTGTTGAGCTGAGGAAATTGATGGTCTGATATTACACACTGAACATGCATGTCTGATGCATAGAATACATGACTGAACTAATTCATTAATGAATGACTGACATGAACATGATGTGCAACTAAAACTGAATATGATAAAGAGAAATCTTAAGAAAATTAATACCTTAAACCGAATTTGAATTCGCGAAGAAAAGATGAGGGTACTTGGTCCGCATATCTTCTTTTGCTTCCTAAGTTGCTCCCTCAATGGAATGATTCCGCTAAAAAACCTTGACTAGTGGAACTTCTTTGTTCCATAGTCTCCGGATTTGATGATAGAGGATCTGGATCGGAACCTCTTCAAAAGAGAGACCATTCTGAATGTTTACGTCCTCTAAAGAAACTATGACTGCTGGGTCTCCAATGCATTTCTTTAGCAAGGAGACGTGGAATACTGGGTGTACTGACGCTAGATATGAAGGCAACTTAAGTTCATAAGCTACCTTTCCAAAATAATTAAGAATCCTGTAAGGACCGACATATCAAGGACTGAGTTTCCCTTTCTTGCCGAACCTCTTCACTCCCATCGTGGGAGAGAATTTTTCAGTACACAAAATCACTGACCTCTAACTCAAGATCCTTTCTCCTCACATCAGCATATGACTTTTATCAGATTTGGGCTACCTTAATCCTTTCTCTGATCAACTAGACCTTTTTAAATGCATTAAACATAGAGTCAGGCCCTACTACCATGGCCTCACCTACTTCAAACCAACCAATCAGAGATCTATATCTCCTATTATAGAGAGCCTTAAATGGAGCCATCTGGATACTAGAATGATAGTTGTTATTATATGCGAACACAATCAAAGTTAAGTGGTCATCCCAACTACCTTTAAAATCAACTACACATGCTCTCAGCATATCTTCAAGAGTCTAAATGGTCCTTTGTGCTTGACCGTTTATCTGAGGGTGGAAGGTTGTACTGAGGTGGATTTGGGTACCAAGAACCTTTTGGAATGCTTTCCAAAAGTGAGAGATAAACTGGGTACCTCTATCTAAGATGATAGATAAAGGAACACCATGCAACCTAACCAACTCTCTGAGATAAAGTTTTGCATAGTCCTCGGCTGAATAAGAGGATGACCTGGTAAGAAATGAGCTGATTGGATCATCCTATTTACGATAACCCATATAGAATAATGCTGATGATGGGTATGAGGCAAATCTGTCACAAAATCCATGTTCACTTCCTCTCACTTCCAAGTAGGAATACTGAACTCCTGCATAGATTCACTAGGTTTCTAGTGCTCAATCTTAACCTACTAACACATAGAGCACTTAGCTACAAACTCTGTAATATATCTCTCTTCATCCAACTCCACCAATAGATCTCCCGCAAATTGTGGTACATCTTAGTGCCCCCTGGATGAATAGAGTAGTGCGTACCATGCTCTTCTGCAAGAATTTATTGCCTCAATTAATTTACACCAGGCACACATAACCGACCCTAACAACACAGCCCCACTATTTCCCCCTTGGGAGAAAACCTTTACTTTTTCATCTTTGACTGATTCTTTCAACTAAAATAGACTGGGATCTCTATCCTGTTTTTCCTTCACTTTGGAAACTTGAGATAATTCTGCATTTCTCTGCACCTATATACTACCTCCTGCAGAATTAACTAAGCGGACACCTAGTCGGGCAAGATGATGAACTTTTTGAGATAATTTCTTATTACCATCCTTAAAATAAGCAACACTACCCATGGACAGCCTACTAGAGCATCAACCACTATATTGGCCTTGCCCGAATGATACTGAACACTCATGTCATAATCTTTCAATAACTTTAACCACCTTCTCTAACGCAAATTTAAATCTTTCTGAGAGAACACATACTACAAAATCTTAAAATATGTGAACACATCAACATGCACCCTAAATAAGTAATGCCTCCAAATCTTAAAGGAAAACACTACAGCTACTAACTCGAGATCATGAGTAGGATAATTCTTCTCATGGGGCTTAAGATGTCTAGAGGCATAGGCTATGACCTTACCTCTATGCATGAGGAAACAATCCAAACCTACCCTGGACGCATCACAGTATATAACAAAACCATCTGAACCATCTAGCAAAGTCAACACTAGGACTGAGGTGAGTCGAGTCTTTAACTCCTGAAAACTCTTTTCGCAAGAATCTAACCACTGAAACTTGACTTTCTTCTGAGTCAATATGGACATAGGGGATGCATATATATGAAAACCCTTAAGCAAAACAACGATAATAGCCAGCTAAACCAAAGAAACTCCTAATATCTGATGGAGAGATAGGTCTAGTCCAGTTTCTCGCCACTTCATTCTTTTGAGGATCAACTTTAATGCCATCATCAAAAATAATATAACCAAGGAATGCTACTGACCTTAGCGAAAATTTGCACTTACTGAATTTAGCAAACAACTGATGAGTTCTGAGAGTCTAAAGTACTATTCTGAGGTGGTCTGCATGATTGTTTTTTCTATGGGAATAGACAATAATGTCATCGATAAAGACTATGACAAACATGTCCAAGTACTGCTTAAATACGAGATTCATTAAGTCAATGAATGTTGCTGGGGCATTAGTAAGACTAAAGGACATGACTAGAAATTCAAAGTGACCACACCAGGTCCGAAAAGCTATTTCCAGAATGTCACATTCTCTGACTCTGAGTTGATGATAGCCTAATCCGATGTCTATATTAGAGAAGTATCTGACACCATGAAGTTGGTAAAATAATTCATCTATACTAAGAAGTGGATATTTATTCTTAAAGGTGAGTTTGTTCAACTGGCGATAATTAATAAACATTCTGAGGGAACTATCTTTCTTATGCACGAATAGAACTGGTGCACCCCACAGGGAGATGCTGGGTTTGATGAATCCCTTATCTAGGAGGTCCTTCAACTATTCTTTTAGTCCTTTGAGTTTAGCTAGATCTATTCTATATGAAGGAATAGATATTAGCTGAGTGTCTGGAAAAAGGTCTATTCCGAAATTGATTTTCCTTTCGGGCGGAACTCCGAGAAGATCTTTAGGGAACACATATGGAAATTCCTTGAATACTGAAACTGACTTAAGGGTTGGAGTCTCTAAATTTAAGTCTTTGACTCTAACAAGATGGTAAATACACCCCTTGGATATCATCTTTTTTGCTCTAAGGTATGAAACAAGCTGACCCCTAGCAGCTGTAGTTCATTTGGGAACTAAAAATGAACAATTTTGTTTCTACAATAAACTGAGGTATAGCATGATTGGAGCAAATACATGCTGAGAATGATGTCAAAATCCATCATCTCTAACTCCACGAGATCAAAGAAAGTAACTTTCTGAGATATTGTGATCGGACAGTTCTTGTATACCTGTTTGGCTACAATGGAAACACCTACTGGGGTTGACACAGAAAAGGGCTCTACTAGAGTTTCGGGACTGACTCTGAAATTGATGGCTATATATAGAGTTACAAAAGAAAGAGTAGCTCCGGGGTTTAGTAAAGCATAAATATGTAAGTGAAAGAACAACAACGTACCAGTAACTACGTCAGGATAATTTTCATGATCTTAGCAGGACTGAAGAGAATACAATCTGTTTGGACGCTGACCACTGGTAGTACTAAAAGCGGTACCCTGCTAAGTTGGGCGACCGACTAGAACTGATGACTGATGGGACTCGCCTTGTTGGTGCAACTCCCTACCTTTCTGAGCAACTACCCGATATTTTCGAATTTGAAGGTCTGGGTTGCGACACCCAAAGCACACATCACTACCAGCTCTACACTTACCCTGATAGTTCCTACCATATTTCTGACATAGAGGATTTGTACGGGTACTGTTAACACTGCCTTGGGACATAGAGCCTGCTTTTCTATCCTGATTATCATTTCTGAATTTGGGTATTGAGGTACTGGCTGAAGAGGGTATTGGTGCTGAAGACCTTTGATGAAACTGAGGATGATTACCGCCCTCTGACCTTGGCTGACTAAAATTAAAACTACCTATACTAGCCCTCTTATTTTTTCTCTCTCTCTCTTTAATCTTCTGCTCCTCAATCTGTTGAGCATGGACCATCAGTGTAGGAAAGTCCATCACCCTAATCAGCATTGTGGTCCAACACTCCTTGACCATACTATCAGATACACTAGACACAAACTTAATCATGTTGGACCTGTTGTCAACTACTACATGGGGAACATATCTAGCCAACTGAGTAAACTTAAGGGAATACTCCTTCACGCTCGTGTTGCCCTACCTCAAGTGAATAAATTCTAACACCTTGAACTCCCTCAACTCCAATAGGAAGAATCTATCTAGGAAAGCTGTAGCAAATTCTTCCCATTCTATAAGCCCTGTATCAACACCCCAATGTACCTTACACTGCTTAAACTATATATGGGCCACATCCTACAACTGATATGTAGACAACTCAGTACTCTGATTAGATATTACCCCGATAATGTCCATTACCTTCTACACCATATCTAAGAATTCCTGTGGATCCTCTTCAGACTTAGATCCCATGAAGGAAGGAGGGCTTATTCGGGTGAAGTCCCGAATCCTAGTTGCAGCAGTATTAGTAACTCGATTGGCCTGAACAACAGTTGGCTATTTATTCTGAGCTGTTACAGAATTGGCTAGAGTGGTGAACGCAACTCTGAATTCTGTGTGAGAGACATGCTCGTCCAGAGGATCTGCCTGGAGGGGCGGAGTTGCTAGCTGGTTTCATGCCTCTCTTCTGTTATTATTTTTGGGAGGCATGTTTTGTAAAAAAAAGAAAGAAATGGATTAGATCGAGATTTTAACTTGAGCTCATGCTTACCGCACGACATGAATACTGAAAGAAGGGAAACTTTTCTTAAAAACCTTGTAGCCTCTTTCCCATAAGTATGGTGCACTACACACCCATGCACAAGACTCTACTTGATGCAACTTTCATACTTTCAAGGATTCTTTAAAACCTTAGTCTCTGATACAAAGTTTGTAACGCCCCGAGAGTACACTCTGGGCCTCACACGGTGCTTACTATCCCGAGAGACCACAAGCTAACCCATGAGCTGGTACCTACTGTGAGTACTAAATAATATAAAGATAATGCGGCAAAAGAATTGTTATGCCATAACGTTTTAATAAATGAAATCAACATTGTGTCATAAATCTGGAAAATAATTATCTGAATCTGATGAGATAAAGAAAATCTGGATAATTAACAGACATGTCAGAATTCTGAGTACTGAATAACTAACTGTAACATCTAAAAGCCTCTAGACTGACTAACTGTGAGTTGATGGGATAGGCCCCAACTAACTCCGCTAACTACTGAACTAGAGACATAAAGAAAAAATAATATGTCCTCAAAATATGAGGACTCACCACTGCTACTGCTGAGATTCTGTAAAACATGGAGTACTAAATAGAGAGCATGAAATCTTTAGATACAGAAAATATGTGACATCTATAAATATTATGTATGTATGAAAGTCTGTAAATATTGAAGGTACGTGAAATCTGTAGATATTGGGATGCATGACCAAGAACAAAAGATGAGCTAAATAAAAATCTATGAACTGAAATACTGAAATAGGCAATATTTGTATGCCTTGGACAAACAACACAGAGAATGAACTACCAGTTTAATTATTGGACTAGGACTGTGAGAGGTATCATCTTACCAACATGCCCCAATCTGACCTAATCGGGGTCTAACTTGTAACCCAATTGGAAGAGTGTTTATACTGTGCCACGGGTACTAACGCTGGCTATGTGGATCCACTATTCTGTTATACTGTATTGTCCTGAAGGAAGAAGGGCGTCAAGCCTAATCTAACGGGTGACCCCTGTGAGATAGTCAAGCTTAAACTGATGGGTGACTTCTCATATACTACACTGGCTACGCAGTTCTAGAGTGTAAGGACTGCTACTAATGACTCTACCTATCTGACAGGGAAGCTGCCATCCCTACACTCGCTCGGTGCTAAATCGTACTCCCAACTAAATGACACTGAGTTACTGACTATTTCTAAGTTTAACTGACTGATCTAGTAATGCTCATGATGTATTCTAAAGTTATTCTTGAAATACTAAGACGATACTAAGTAAACAGCTATGATTTTTGGGTATTGAATACCCCCAGGACTCAAAAGCAGTAATAGTAAAATGACACTAAAGCTTGGAGGACATAATATAAAGGCTTTTGTTAAATCTTCATTCTTGTAGGCATTTTATCAAGCACTTGTAATTCATGGTTTAATTAAATCATAGGAATGTTATGGAATTTGTAGTAATAGCATGGATTCAACATGAATAACACTAAATCATAATTTAATTCAATGAATGATAATATTAAAAGAAGGAGAATTGAATGATTCATTTATACATGGTGTAAAATCATAGTTCATGGAGATTCATGGGTGAAAGCATAATTTAAAATCAAAATAACTTGAAAAGATCATAATTTTGCAAGTTAAAATAGATACTTAGACTCCATGGGTGAAAGGAACCCTTGGATAAACATTTAACATACCTGGATTATGAATTTGGAAGGATTGATGGAGAGTTCTTGAGATTTGGCCTTAAATTTTAGAGTTAGGGTTTCTTTTTCTTGAGAAGGGGATCTTCAATTTTGAGAGGAATTAAATAAATGATGATTATTTGGGCCACTTAGGGACTAAATCTCATGTTTTAGGCTGATTTGGACCGTGGAAAAATACTCAAATACCCTTAAACAAATTTTAAAAACTTGGAGTTGGGAACGGAAATCCTAATTTTTGGCCTTGGCGCAACGCACTAGAATCGTGTCGGGCCAATCGAAATTGCCAATTGGAACTGGAAAATCACCGTGACACAGAGCTATCATGGTAACCCTTTGGAATGGTATTTTTTCTACCTCCGTGATGCACCATTATAGCGGAGACTCACTAGAAATTGACAAATGTAAAATAGGACTCCTCGCAATGTGCCATGATCGCGGAGCTTCACTAGAAAGGGATAATTGTGAGCTGGGAAATCACCACAACACGGTGTAATAGCGGAGTCTTACTGGAATTTGATAATTGTGATTTTACACTTCTCCGCAATGCGTTATGATCCCAAATCACGGTGTCTTATGACTTAAACGTAAAATCGCCATAACTTCTTACTCAGTTATCAGATTAAGGCAAATTTTATACCGTTGGAAAGCTAGTCCAATTTCCCATAGCTTGCTGGGCTCTTAACTGAGAAATAATGAGTATTTCAAAAATTTTAGGTATGGATACTCACGTACTGAGATTTAGTTTAAGCTATGAAAATATGAGGTATTACAAAATGACCAAAATACCCCTAAGAAAAGCAAAAAAACGGCAGAACTTCATCAGTTGACGACCAAGGTTGATGGGTCATCACTCAGGTGATAGGTCATCACCTAGGTCATTACTTTTGGGATGGATTATACCATTTTCAGCCTAGGCTGATGACTAGGGATGATGGGCTGTCACCTAGTTGATAGGTCGTCAGCCTCATCGTCATATTTTGACAAACAGACACTTTGAAGTAAAATAAACATAACTTTCTACTCCAATATCGGATTAAGGCAAAACCGGTGGAGTTGGAAAGAAGACTCAAAGATCTTTCATTTGATATATAGTAGTCTCTCTAACTCATTATATACAAGATGTTATGGTCGATGGAAATTGACCCAAGTTTAGATGCTTACTAAAACTCAACCAATAGGAAAGCTTTCAATTCATCTTTTAGTAAGGGGATTTTTGTGACATCAATTCATATTCAAAGGTATTCACACACTATAGTATGACCATCACACATATATTAACAAAGAATCATTGGGTTCAGGTCTATACGCATATAAAAGACGATTCAAACTTTAGCCCGAAAGTGTGGGATGTTACATTATCTCCCCCTTGGGATCATTCATCCAGGAATAATGGGTAGGGACTTGCTGAAGCTCCAAAAATATGGAATAAAGGATTTAACCTTACTCTAAGAATTTTCTCTGAAGGAAACATACAAAGACCCCAAGAAAAGCATTCATGATATTGCCAAGTGAATTGTGTAAGCACGATGCGTGACAGGATATGAACTGGCATAGGGATGACCTTGTACATGAATTCTAGGGATTGCGATCATCACAACATATGGTATAAGTTTATTTGGTGATCATACTAATCATGAAATAAGATTTTACGGAAGATAGGGATAGAAGCATTCTCCATCGTACAATTTAAAATGAATGAATCTCACTTAGAGACACTACTCGACTATGCCCCAAATAATAAATAAACAACATATTTCATAATTTCAACTTATAATCCTCCCATCACACATCTAAACACAAGAGTTTGAGTCCCATTGCATAGTACTTTTATGTTAAAGCCTAACTCAGAGGAAAGAGATGCTAGCTTTAGCTACGGGACCTTGTACTCTACACCCCATTAAGAAAATTACTTCACTTTATCACTACTGCCAAACAAACCCGAGTTTTAAAACAAAGAGTACTAACCGCATAGTGTAAGTGTTTACATTTTCATCAATCACAATATTCAAGCCTACCATTTCTACACCCACTTCATGGGTCTCCTCACGAAGACCAGCTAATTCAATCATTCTTACTAAGATTTTCGCCACATAACTCCTTCTTAACTATCTCATATAATGAAGGTTCAATATCTTAATGATAAAAATCTATTAAGACTAAATAATTAATGCTAAATCTTAATGTATTCAAATACACTTGATAAGGTCTTATCAAGTGCAAACAAATGACGGCGTTAGGCAAGTTTCTATGATCTCTTACATATCTACAAGCTACTGACTGGTTGAATACCCAATTCTTGGGATTAAATTTTGTAATAAATGCTTTATTCTCTTTCAACTTGTAGTAAATCTAATAACACTATCTTTTTAAATTTGAATTTCAATCTTGAGTGTTTCTTTGCTTGTATAGAGTACTTCTCTTCCCTATATAATACCTAGTTTTAGCGATTTATCAAAATGAAATCTGTTTTTGTAGAATAGAAGTATGAATTACACTGATACATTATTATTATTATTATTGTTATATAGAAGTAACAATTATTTTTCTTCAATTTAGATAAGCTTTATAATGTTTTGCATATCCTCCTTAATTTCATAAATATATTACACCTTAAATATGTTAGCCCATATGTTATTGGGCCTTTAGTTTATGGACCTTTAGGTTATTGGCTATGTATATATATAGCCTACTTTTGTTTTAGTTAGTTTTTATGCTTTTCAGATTATATTGTAAACCTTAGCCTTTGTTTCTTTCAATAAAGTTCTATTAACAAAATAATCATATCAAGTCTCTATTATCTTACCATACAATATTATTTACTTTCATATTCATCTTGATAAGGATCAAAGTCTTTTTCACTAAACACAACCTGTACAAAAATAGTAATAAATTAAACAAAGTTTTAAAAGGAGTATTAAAAACCAAAACCCTATTCTACAAGTTCATATGCATGCTACATTTCTTTTTTTCTATTTTTATTATTCAGTTTAGCAAATAAAGAAAAGAATAATCATCTTTTATTCATGTTTATCATTAACTATATATTTATTAAGAAACTAATAGTCAAACTTAAGATTTTTAAAAATAAAGTAGATAGTGTAAGTATAATTTATTAGGACACTAGCAGTCAAATTTGGATTTTCAAGATAAAATTAATAAGAATAACTTATTTGGATATTTATAGTCAAATTTAAATTGTAAAAGCAATGTGAATAAGGGTGATTTAGTGCTTCTTGAAGAGAGTGCAAATTGTGACATCACAAGTAAAAGATGGAGTAAAGTATACATGGTAGTTTGAATCAATGAAAATTTTTAAACATGCGATATAAAAATGTTTAACAATTTCATCAGTAATTTTCTATCTTTCCTTTCAACTATGCTGCAGAAAATTCCTAAAGCTTTTTTGAAATATCTGGGGAAGGATAAGTCTGAATATGCAACATTGAGAAGGGCTGGTAAGCAGTAGCGAAGTTAGAAAATTTAGAAAGAATATTCACAATTTCATATTTATTTTTTCTGTTCACTTTTACCTGTTTACTTTTTCCTTCTTACTTTATTTAAGAAAAATACTTATTAGGATATTTTTTGGTTAAATTATTATAAGATAGTTAATATTGTATTCCAACAATGATCACTATAATATCACCATCTTCATTTATGAGGATTTAATCAATCTCAACTTTGTCAACTTAAGGTGGATCTAAGGTTCTCTACATGCTCACAAAAGGTGTACTATAATTTTTATTAATCATCGTGAATAAGTAAAAATAACTGGGAAAAAGTATGAATAACAAGTAATATTTGACTTGTATATAATCTTTTTATAATTCTATATGACTATGCAAATGCAGATAAGAATTGGCTAGTGAAATTGAACAATGACCGATTAGAAGACGGTTGGGAAAATTTTGTGGAGCAACATGATTTGCAGGATAAAAATGTGTTGGTATTCAGACATGAAGGAGATATGAAGTTTCCATATTTGATTTCTTTGATCAATGTGAGAGAGAATATGAATAAGAAGAACAAAAGACACAAAATGTTGGTGAGACTTCAAAGAAATAGAAATCCAAAGGTAAAAGTACTTTTAGACAACATTGGAATTGCTATTTGGAAAAAGAAAAGGTTAAAAAGACTTATTTGAAAGTTGAGATTATTTCTGTAAACCTTAGAAAAAGTAGAATTCTTTTTTATTGAAAAAAGAAATTCGATCAGTTTTTCAAAATTGTAACTCATTTTCAATTTTTTTTCTCAAGATAAACAATCCTATATAATAAACCAGAACATTTTATTTTTGAGTAAAAATATTCATGTCCAAACAGGTCCTCGTGCAGTCATATTTCACTCTTTAACTTTGTTGTTTATTAAAACTATTTATTCAAACTGCAGTCCATTAATGTTCGTTTAATAAGTAACAAACATTCGAGCTGTCATTCATATTTTTAATTTTTTTATGTGAAATTGAAGGGGAGGGAAGGTGAATTACAATTTTTCGCATAGCTGGTTGACTTTCTTTGATAGACAGTCGAGTACTGAAATAGTAAAACAAACGTTAGTAAAGAAGGTACTTCAAAAAGGTAATGACACTAAATATTTTATACTTGTTAAGACCTTTAATTGGTCGTATTCCAGTCCTCTTGAATTTTCAAGAAGAGATTCTACTAGCTCTTTTTTTTTAAAATCAAAATGTTACATGATTTGCATTAAGCTTTTTGACATTAACTCATACTCTCTCTCCCTCTTTCTCTCTCTCTCTTTCTCTCTTTAATACAAAAGCATCATCAACTATGTGTTTCTTTAGTGTCTTTTTGAGTACATAGTAAACTACAAGAGGATATAATTCTTAATGAAAATAGAGAAGAGAGCTAGACAAGGTTGAGACAAGTGTATGTCTCTTCCTTGATCTTCCATCCTTTAAATAGTAGGTATTGGACTACTTGCCATTTGGAAGATTGAATGTAGAAGGCAATCCAAAGGTTCTGCTCCTTGAAAATGTGGTAAGCAAGATCCAATTTCGAAGTATAAATATTGACTAATACAAAAAGATCCTAAAAATCCCTTAGCTCTAGAGTGGCGCAACACAAGATCTTCATGGTACAAGGATTCTTATTTCCTTCCTTAAGTGAGAGATGCAACAATTAAACTTGAGAAGTGCAATAATATTCTTCCTTTTGAGAGCTTCTGTCGATACTTCTTATTTTTTGATCTTTGATCAAGAATTCTTTAATTATTTTTTCCTAAAGTCCTGCAAGAAAATAATTCATTAAAATTAAACATTATCATTATGCTAGCAAAATGTGAAAAAGAATCTAAAACATTAGTGCACTTATTAAGTGATTAAGGAAAGTTGCATGTATATGAAGTTGCATGTATACGAAGTTACCTGTCATTTGAGGTAATTATGGCACGTATCTCAGCCTAACCTTGATAAGTAAGTCAAGTTCCCAAAATTAAGAAAATTAAAAAAAGTACTAAAATGGAACAAGATGAGACTTCTCGAACAAAGTCTAGCCATAAATATAGAAAACTACTGAAGTCTGGAAAAATTACATAACCATA
The DNA here is from genome assembly GCF_002878395.1 of Capsicum annuum. Taxonomy (NCBI): domain Eukaryota; kingdom Viridiplantae; phylum Streptophyta; class Magnoliopsida; order Solanales; family Solanaceae; genus Capsicum; species Capsicum annuum. The sequence continues at coordinate 19,774 of NW_025888499.1, read as the reverse complement.
CAAAAATTTGGCATCATAAGTACAAGAGAATTTAAAAACCATATTCGCTTCTGAAATAATACATGAGTCTGTCTCCGAAATAAATAAAGACATCAAGCAGATAAGATGAGACCTCAAACCAGCTCTGAAGGCCTAGAATATGCAAGTAGCTCAAAGTTTTCAACTGATCAAGCACAAACTCAGTCACCGCGTGTTGCACTCGTACTAGGTTCTGCGCTAGAAGGGCGCAATAGGAGTGAGTATGATACAGTTGTACCAAGTAGGTATAATAGGCCAACTAAGCAAAGTACAAAGTAATACTATTAACGAAAATACTATGAGCATGCAACTTGCAAGCAAAAAGGTATCCAAACGGTATCTCACACCTCTACTAATAGTTTTAATATATTTATAT
>NW_025888499.1:0-16380 GCF_002878395.1 Capsicum annuum | reverse complement strand
CATGCTTAAGGGGGTCCAAGGCTAGAAATTTTCACTAAGTGTTGAGAACATAGTTATTTCAAGACCCCAAGACTATACGGACTTTATTTTTATCCTTCCTAACCTTGAGACTTTAGTTTTTGTGTTGAGAAATTTGTAGGGATGTTAAAGGTGTATATCAGAAGAGTTTCAAAGTTTTTGGACGAGATTTGGGGCACGTTTGGATAAAGGAGTCTGTGAACCTCCATGATTGGGCTGCACTGCATGTGCCATTCCCTCAAAATAGGTTCCATATCATAGAGACAATTTCCAGGGAATAGGTACCGCATCGCAGAGTCCATTCACTCGAAATAGGGTCCACGCTACGAAGGCCACTCCCCCACTATTCCAGCTTCATGACTTAAGGGGTCAAGGGATAATTTGATCCTTTTCCCTCAACACCTATCATCCAAAACACAACTTATAACACTCAAAAGGGTATATTTTTCCCATTATCCTCAAAATAACTCATGTAGAAATCCTCCCCTTTCCCAAGAACAAAATTCAAGTTTCTTCTCTTAAGAACTCATAAATTTAAGTTCCAATTCCAAGATTTCTCAAAGAATACATCCAATTAATGTATGTGTAGTATTCATCAATGGGTTCCTTTCACCTATTGAGCCCAAAAAACCCTCTCTTTGATTAAAGTATGAATTTTTCCTTCATTATGGAATTTTACATGTTCAAGTTGAATTTAATCCATGTTTTTCCTTAGTAATTTGAATTCAATCTATGTCCTCATATGGTTACAGGTAAATTAGGTTATGTAATGCCTCAAATTTCAAGTTCTCTTGTATATTTAAATTGAGTTCATGTTAACTTGTTCAATTCATGCATTAATCCAAGTGCGTATATTATCTTGTGAAGTTTAACTCATTCGTATGTTTCAATTCATGAAATTCATTAGCTTAATGAAATATCTTATGTTTTGGGTCTTTTAACTATGATTCTATATCATTATTTTAATGTTGTTATCATATTTTGTGATCATTCAGTTGAAACACCTTGGGTTTTGACCCTTAAAAAATTTCCTGGATTTCTGGGTTTTGGACAACATACGACTAGTGGGTACCTATCGTAGAATAGGGTGTGAGTGGTATACTTTGGTCGTATGTTAACCATTGATAGTTGGTGGGTTGGATTGGTTTTTAGAATGGGTACAACTTGGGTAGGTACAAGTCGTGTGGGGGTTGATGGGTTTTTTGATTTTGGTTTTTCCTTCACTTAATTTGAGATTTATTAAAATAACTTGATCTGAGTACGAGTGACTTACTATGGATTGTGAGCTAGGGTACGAGTCATACCATGTAGACAGTATTCAGACTTCCTTTGTTTTTTATTCTGCCAGGGATATGGTTTAGGGTTACTAATCGTATGGTTGGATATAACTTGGTTTAGTTAAGTCATCTGGTGGAAAATATTGGGTCTAAGGGGGAGGTCTAGGGTATGAGTGGTGGGTATCACTCGTATTAGAGGGTACGACTGGTATAAGAGAGTAGTATCCTCTGATGGGACTTTTAAATAGTTTAAGTTAGGGTAATATAGACATTTCCCCTTATAACTCCTTGGGACCCCATGACTTTCATACTTAGGGACATTATTTACCCTATTATTCTATTCTTAAACTCTTAAAAATACTCTCTAATTCTCTCCAAAGATCTTAGCTAAAGAAAGGCAAAGATTTCATCTAGAGGAGCAATATGGGGCTTGTTTGGGTGATTTCTCTCCATCATCTTCGTACTTTAAGGCATATACTCCTCCCTCATTGTTAGTTCAAACTAAAGGAATGTTTTATACAATGTTTTCATGACATGATTATTGCATTATTTTGGGGGTTTTCAACTGTATGTTGGGGTTTCGGTTATAAATGGTTGGTTATGGTTTTTCCATGTTTTAGTTATGTTTTTACATACTTGAATGGTGGTTTGTATAAATTGGTTACATGAGAATGGTTAATTGGTAATTAAAATTGGTTTTGGAAAACACTATGCCCCAACATGTTTGATGAAATGCCTTTGATAATGCTTGTACTATATTAATGGAATTTTAATGGAACTATTGCATGGTATGGGTTGGTAATAAAACCCTAAATGTAAGAAATAGTTTAAATGGTTGGGAATGGTTAATTGGTGAGGTTTGGTAGTTCTATTTATGGTTAATAAAACTTCCTTGTGGGGTACCAGGAAATCCCCCAAGTAAATATGTCAATTAACAACTTGTGGGGTAATGGGATTCCCCCAAACAAACATATTAATGAAATACTTGTGGGGTACATGGGATTCCCTCAAGTCAATATGGTAATGTAATCTATGGGTACATGGGAATCCCTATACATAAAAAGTATGGCTAAGGACATTTCTTGCAATCTACAATTGGTATGACAATACCACTACTTATATCCTTGGTTAATAATAATGGTCCAATGGTTTGGTTCGATGGAAATGGTTTTAATTGCGCAATAATAGTAGGGTATGATAGCTAACCATGAAGGGGTGTGAGTCTAAAGGATGCGCACAGGAAACTCATGTTTACTGACATAAAGGGCTGGTCATAGAGACCCTATATGATACTATGAGGTACATAGAATCCTCTAAGTACACTGTACATATGTATTATACAGAGAGAATGGTACTCGAGAATATTCTACTCTTATGGTGTCTTTGGTTGGTGTGGCTGCATGCATCGGGCATGTTCAGGGGGTTACGCAGGACCCATATAACCTATGGGTGGTTCTAGGATGGCTAAGATAAACATACCTAGGTTAATGGTTTTAAATGCATGTTAAACCTAGTTCCCCTTTCCCAACATGGTCATATATGTATGTATATATATGTGTGTATGGATATGTATAAGTGGTTTGTTTACTTGGTTTTACTGAATGGCATTATTTTATCCTTATCCTGAGTTCATGCTAGCGTTCACCCGCTAACCCATCTTTGGGAGGCAGTATCCCCACGTAATGCAGGAACCAAATATTCTACTCCTCCTACTTAGTGATTTGATTTTGGTATCAGCTCGGTTGGATTAAAGTGGTGAGCTTCCATATTCCAAAACTCACCTCAGATGTACCATTGACTTCCTTGATTATGAATCAACTTCAAAACTAACTTTTCGATGTCAAAAAAGTCGAGAATAAATTCATCGAAGTTTGAAAGCTTTATAAATGACTAAGTCCTAACACTTAGTAAAATATTCAAAGTCTTGAACCTCTTTTAGATGTAAGAGTGGGCTGAAATAAACTTAGGATCTTACGGGGTCTTACTATACCTACCCCTTGGAACATTCGTCGTCTAATGAGGGTGGTTAAGCTGAGAACACTGATGAATAGAGGTTACATGCTGAATATACATGCTGAAAACATGATTGCATGATTAATTCTGAAATATAATACATGAGTGAACTAATTTTGTAAATGCAGGAGTGACATGAGAATGATATGAGCTGGGACTAAGTACAGAAAATAAAATCTATGAAAAGATATTAACTTAAACTGAGTTTGAGTTTGCGAAGAAAAGATAAGGGTACTTGGTTCGTATATCTGCTTCTGGTCCCAAGTGGCTCCCTCAATGGAATGGTTCCACCAAAGAACTTTGACCGAGGGAACTTCTTTGTTCCTTAGTCTCCGAAACAAGCGATCAAGGATCTCAACTAGAATTTCCTCATAGGAAAGGCCGTTCTGAATATCTATGCTTTCTAAAGGAATAACTATAGCTGGTTCACCAACACATTTCTTTAACAAGGAAACATGAAACACTGGGTGAACTGATGCCAAATCTGTAGGCAACTTAAGCTCATAAGCTACTTTCTCATAGCGACACAAGATCCTGTAAGGGCCAATATATTGGGGACTAAGCTTTCCCTTCTTTCCAAATCTCATTACTTTTTTTATGGGAGAGATTATCAGATACATAAAATCCCCAATCTCAAACTCGAGATTTTTTTTCCTCACATTTGTATAAGATTTCTGTCAGCTTTGGGTTATCTTAAGCCTCTCTCTGATCAACTGACTTTCTCCAATGCATCATATACTAACTCAGGCCCTATCAGAGTAGTCTTACCTACATCAAACCAACCAATTGGAGATCTACATCTCCTTCTATATAGAACTTCAGATGGAGCCATCTGAATACTGGAGTGATAACTGCTATTATAGGCAAACTCAATCAATGGAAAGTAATCATCCCAACTGCCCTTAAAGTCAATAACACAAGCCCTCAACATATCTTCCAAGGTCTGAATTATCCTCTCTACCTAACAATCTGTCTAAGAATGAAAAGTTGTAATGAGACGAACTTGGGTACCAAGACCCTTCTTGAAATCTTTCTAAAAATGAGATGTAAACTGAGTACCTCTAGACTGGGATCCCTATCTTACTTTTCTTTCACTTCGGTAATGAAAGATGATTTCGAATAGTTCTTACCCAAACATTACCCTCAGTTGAATCAACCAAGCGGAGACCTAATATGGAAAGCTGATGAACTTCCCTAACTAGCTTTTTATTATCCTCCTCAATATAAGCAACACTACCCATAGATAAACTACTTAGGGCATCTGTCACTACATTAGCCTTGCCTGAATGATACAAAATTCTCATGTCATAACCTTTCAACAACTATAACCACCTTTTCTGATTGAGATTCAAATTTTTCTGGAAAAACACATACTGTAAGATTTTGTGATCCTTGAACACATCAATATGAACCCTATACAAATAGTGCCTCAAAATCTTTAAGGCAAACACAATGGCTGCTAGCTCAAGATCATGAGTAGGGTAATTCTTTTCATGGTTTTAAGATGTCTAGAGGCATAAGTTACAACCTACCTCTATGCATAAAAACACAACCCAAACCAACTTTAAAAGCATCATAATAAATAACAAACCCATCTGATCCATCTGGCAAGGTCAAAACTGGAGCTGAGATAACCCGAGTCTTCAACTCCGAAAAACTCTTCTCACAAGAATCTGACAACTGGAACTTGGCTATCTTCTGGGATAATCTGGACATAGGGGATGCATTAGACAATTTTTTTTTTAACAAACTATCGATAATAGCTAGCCAAACTCAAGAAACTTTTGATATTTGATGGACAGATAGGTCTAAGCCAGTTTCTTACTACATCGGTCTGTTGAAGATCAACTCTAATACCATCACAGAAAATAATATGACCAAGAAAAGCTACTAACCTTAGCCAAAATTCGCAATTGCTAAATTTAACGAACAACTGATGGGCTCTAAGAGTCTGTAATACTATTTTAAGGTGGTCTCCATGATCACTTTTGTTATAGGAATAGACAAGAATGTCATCGAGTAAGACTATAATGAACGTGCCTAAGTACTGCTTGAACACTCAGTTCATCAAGTCCATAAAGACTGCTACGACATTTCTGAGGCCAAAGGATATAGCTAAAAACTTGAAGTGACTATACCGGGTTTGAAAAGCTATTTTCAAAATTTCACATTATCTTACTCTGAGCTGATGATAGGCAGATGAGGTCTATATTTGAAAAGTAATTGGCACCTTGAAGTTGGTCGAACAAGTCATGGGAATTTATTCTTGATTGTGACTTTGTTCAACTGACGATAATCAATGCACATCCTAAGAGAATCATCTTTCTTACGCATGAATAGGATTGATGCGCCCCACAGGGAAATTTTGGGCCTAATAAATTCCTTATTTAGGGGGTATTTCAACTGTTCTTTCAACTCTTTGAGTTTGACTAGATCCATTCTATATGGCAGAATAAAAATAGGTTAAGTATCTAGAAAAACATCTATTCCAAAGACAATTTCCCTTCGAGAGGAACTCCAGGAAGATCTTCAGGGAACATATCTGGAAATTCCCTTGCTACTGGAACTGAATCAAGACTGAGAGTCTCAAAACTAGAGTCCTTGACTGACACAAGATGATAGACACATCCCTTGGATATTATTTTTCTCTCTCTAAGGTATGAAACACTAACCCCTAGGCATTATGGTACTACCTCAAGGATTGGTTCATTCAGAAACTGAAATAAAAAACTTTATTTCAATAATCAACTAAATTATATCATGAATGGAGCCAATCCATGCTGAGAATAATATCAAAATCAGTCATCTCTATCTCTACAAGATCATCTAAAGTGACTTTCTGGAATATCATGACAAGACAGTTCCTGTATACCTGCCTGGATACAATAGAGATACCTACTGAGGTTAGATACTGAGAAAGGCTCCATTAAGGTTTTGGGACTAACTCTAAAGTTACCCTCTATACAAAGGGTTATAAAAGAAAGAGAAGCTCCAGGGTCAAGTAAAGCATAAACATGTAAATAAAAGACCTACAACATACCAGTAACCATATCAGGGGAACTTTTCTAAACCTGTCGAGATTGTAGGGCATAAAGCTTGTTTGGGCGCTTCCTATTGGTGAAACTGGAAGTGGCACCCTGCTGAGATAGGTGATCGAACTGATTGAGGGACAGTTAAGCTGACTCTATGAACCTGCCTGTGGACATTCTATGATTCTATATCCTAGCTTGGCACACCCAAAACACAGATCACTGTCAGCTCTACAAACACCCGAATGGTTCCTACTATATTTTTGGCAAAGAAACTTTGTTCGAGCACTGTTCCCACTACCCTAAGACTTAGAGCCTAGCACCTTATCCTTGCTGTCATTCCTGAATTTAGGCATTGGTGCACTAGACAAAGACGAAGAGAGAACTAAAGATTTTAGGCAAAACTAAGGATGGTTACTACCTTCTGACTTCGGCTGAGTAAAATTAAAGCTACCTGTTCTAGCCCTCTTGCCCTCCATCTCCCTCTCTCCTTAATATTCTCCTCTTCTATCTACTGTGCATGGAGTATTAATCTGTCCAAGTTTATTTCTTTGATCAACATTGTAGTCCTACACTCTTTGACCACACTATCAGATACCCCAGACACAAACTTGCTCATCCTAGACCTGTTATCATCTACTACATAAGAAACATACCTGGTTAATTGAGTGAACGTGAGGGAATACTCTTTCACACTTATGTTTCCTGTTTTAAATTAATGAACTCTAACACCTTAGCCTCCCTCAACTTTAATAGGAATAATCCATCTAAGAAAATAGTAGCAAACTCCTCTCACTCTATTGGTCCAACCTTTACGCCCCTATCCCCTTTCCACTTCTTAAACTATGTATGAGCTATATCTTGCAGTTGGTAAGCAGACAGTTCGGCATTCTCATTGGAAGTTACCCCATAATATTTGTCACCTTCTTCACCATGTCTCAGAATTTTTGTGGATTTTCTTCAGACTTAGTTCCCAAAAATGAAGGAGCATTCATTTACGTAAAGTCATGAATCTTGGCTGCGGAGGTATTGGCCACTAGGTTGGCCTGGACAGTAGCTGGCCACATAATTTAGGCTGCTATGGGGTGAGCTTTAGTGGTGAATGCTGCTCAAAACTCTGCATGAGAAACGTGCTAATTCAGGGGATCTTCCTGAACAGGTGAAGGTGCTGGCTAGTTTCCAGTTCTTTTTCCGTTAGTCTTTCTGGGAGGAATATTTTGTAACGTAATGAAAAATCTGAATTAGATAGAGAGTTTAACTTAAGCTCCTATTCATTCATATGTTATGAACACTAAAGGAAGGGAAACTTTACATCTTGTAACCTTTTACCCATAAGTGTGGCGGGCTACACACCCATGCACAAAACTCTACTCAACGTAGCTTTAAGATTACCTAGGACACTTTAAAACCTTAGTCTCTAATACCATATTTTTGATACCCTGAGAGTACACCCTAGATGCCACATGGTGCTCATGGTCCTGTGAGATCATAAGCTAACCCATGAGCTGGTACCTGCTGTGAGCACTGAGTAAAACTGACAGACAATATATGCATAATTTTAATCAAAAATCCATAAGGTTTTAACAACTGAAATAATACTAGATAATGGATCAAATCATTTAAAAATGAACTAACAGTACTGATAAAACATCTAATAAACACAACTGAAAATTGACTAACACTTGGAAGGCATAACCTTGTATATGGGAACGATTAACATGCTAACATATCATAACTTCAATATTAAATTCATAATTTGGTGATTCAACAAGATAGTTACATCAACCCACATACGTATTAGTTTATTTCACATGAAATTCATATATTCATAACTTGACACTTGATTTACAACATATACATGGACATAATATGATTTAAATAAAGCAAGCTCATAACTCAACTTTGAAAAATTTTTTGGACTCTAAGGGGTGGAAGGAACCCAAAGATGAATACTTAACATACCTTTAGTAGTTGCATTCGTGAGGGTTGTTTGTGATTTCTTGAATCTTGATCTTGAAATTGAAGAAACTAGGCTTTTGTTCTTGAGAGAATTTTAGTAAAAATGACAAAAAATACTATTTGCGGCTTTAATCCCATGTTATGGACCTATTGGGTGAAGGAAAAATAACCCATTTGCCCTTACAAATGTAGAACAAAATTGAAGAAAATGGACGGACCAGACTGAGCAGGGTGTTGCGGGCTCTGGAGTGCCACTCAGGAGCGGGCATCGCGGACTCCCCCAGCATGGGACTGGGCAGGTCGTTGTGGTCCAATAGCCCTTAGTTGCTATTTTGGAAGTCCAAACAAGTCCTTATGCTTGTCCAAAAATTTTGAAACTCACCCGAGATGTACTATTGACTTCCCTAATTATGAATCAACGTAAAAACTAACTTTCTGATATCGGGTAGGTCGGGAATAAATTAACTGAAGTTTGAGGGTTATACAAACGACTAAGTCCTAACACTTAGAAAAATATTCCAAGTCTTAGACCCCTTTTACATACAAGAGTAGGCTGAAATGAGCTTAGGATCTTATGGGGTCTTAGACTAAACCTCCTACGAGCCATATAGGTTTAACTCCCCTTACTGAAAGGGCCCTTGTGCGTGTAGTTGCACGACTAGGGAAGTATCCCATGGGATGACTATTTCATCCCCCCAATAGTGTGACATCATACACACAGTCCACAAAGTCGAATCATCATATCGACAAATATGAGTTTCCGATTTTGGTCCCCCCGTGAACGCTACCTTCCATGGCTTTGCTACACCCTCATAATTAATGCCTAATTAAAACCGTTTCCAAATGACCAACCAATCCATTTACTATTTTATTAACCAAGGCTAATATTTGTGGTATCGTCATACCACCCCATTACTTGCAAGTAATATCCATAGCTAAACCATTTAGATTAAAGGGACTTTCAAGTACCCTTCCATATACCATATTAAACCACTTGGGAGACTTTTATGTTCCCCACAAGCATAGCCATTTATCCTTTAGCCTTTTCAAACCATTTAAACCATGCATAATCCCTTTAACAAGTTTAAAACATGCAAGAGTTCCATTAAAAGAAGTTAATCCAATGAACATATCTTTATAATCATTTTATCAAACATCTTGGGGGCATAATATAACCAAAATCAATCCCAATGACCATTAAACTAATACCATGCAGTCCAATTGTTCAAAACCACCATTAATACATAAAAAGAGTAATTAAAACCGTAGGAAACCATAACCAAGCATTTAATATCAAAACCCCCAAATAATAGTTGAAAACCACAATCATAAAATAGTATAACCATGAAATAAATCATATAAATCATGCCTTTAGTTGAAATTACAATGAGGTAAGGAGTACATGCCTTATGCATGAAGATTTAGAAGAGAAACATGACTCTTGATTCCCTTTAAAGAACACATGAGAAACTTTATTCTCCAATATTCCAAGAGTTAGTTTGAGAGGGTATTCAAAGTGTTTTAATCCTTTAACAAGTGTTATGGAAGGCCATATAGGGTTATATAATGTTAGGACATAAGGGTTTAGAAGGAGCAAATGCCTAAACTACCCTTGACTTAATAATTAAAACAAGCCACGCCTAGGGGTACAACTTTCCCTTACCATCTGTATCCTAAGGTACAAGTGGTACACCAACTTGTACCCAAGACCTTCCACGACCTTTCCTACTAGTTTCTATACGACTTACACCTCCCCACTCATACCTAAGGGTATAAGTGATACCCTAAATTGTACCCACCACTCGTATGTTAGACTGATTCTACAAAACATGCACCATATGACTTGCCTTGCACCACTTATATGTTCCTAAATGACTCTTACCCTTGTTAGTCATATCTTGGGAAGCAGCTAAGAATTCCATACAAACTAAGGTATGAGTTAACCCTCATGAGAGCCCCTAACATATCCAATGGGTATGATTGACTCCCTTGAGTCATACCGAGCGAAAAGGTCTAAAGCTTAAGAAATTTTGCAACGCTCCTATTCCTAAGGTGTTTCATTTATGCTTCAGTTACTATAAACCTTTTCTTTTCCAATGTTTCCTTTGGTAACTCTAGAGGGATTTTTGAGATAAATTAATATAGTTAAGTAAAAGAACATCTTTTGCTGCCACTTTTTAAAACTTATAACAAAAAATGGTTTGAGTTTCTGCGTCGGTGCCATAGCGGATGCAATACTTTAACAACTTGAAGTACCAATAGTTGTTGCTGTGATATTTTTCATTCCATCATTAGCTTAATTTTCAAAGGAACAACCGATAAATGATCACCCACATACTTTTTCAACACAGAGACATGGAAAACTGGATAAATGGAGCTCTAACTAGAAGGCAACTCTTAATTCATAAGCAACATTTCCAAACCTCTTCAAAATCAAGTGCGGGCCAACATACCAGGGACTTAACTTCCCCTTCTTACCAAACCACATAACTCTCTTAATGGGAGATACCTTTAAGAATATCCAATCACCAACATTGAACTCCAACTCCATACGTTTCATATCAACATAGGATTTTTGGTGACTTTGAGCGGCTTTTAATCTATCACGAATCACCTCACCTTCCCCAAGGCTTGGTGAACAAAATCAGGGCCAAGCAAATTTCCCTTACTAACTTCATACCACCCAATAGGAGAACGACATCTCCTACCATACAATGCCTCAAAAGGATCCATACAAATGCTAGAGTGATAACTATTATTATAAGAATATTCAATCAAAGGAAAATGGTCGAACCAACTACCACCATAGTTGATCACACAAGTACGGAGCATATCTTTCAATGTTTGAATAGTCCTTTTCTCTTGTCTATTTGACTACAGGTGAAAAGTAGTAGTAAGGCACACCATAGTTCCTAAGCCTTTTTGAAATGACTTCTAGAAGTGAGATAAGAATGGAGTACGATGATCTAAAATGATAAAAACTAGAGCACCATGCAACTTCACAATCTTCGCAAGATATAACTTAGCATAATCCTCTACCAAATAACTAGTTCTCACTGACAAGAAGTTAGCGAACTTGTTCATCCTATCCATAATAACCCAAATCTAATCAAATTGATTCTACGACTAAGGAAAATTGGTAACAAAATATATGTTAATGTAACACCTTGCATTTTTGGACTAGTCTTTGAACCGTCAGCCCTATGTGTATAAGTTATAATCAAAATAATTTTCCATCTGAATATAAGTTTCATGATCTTTATGCTCATATTTGATGTGCTTTTGAGGTGAAAATATTCATGAGAATCACTTAGAACAAAGTTGAGCTTAGAGCCTTTGATTCATCAACGTTTGGTATTCGATTTGATAAGGGTCTAATTTAAACGTGTATAACTTTTTATATACATAGAATTTTGCAGCTCAAGACCCACCAAATTTAATATAATTAAATTAGATTTCCAACGATAAAAATTTCTACTTAATCCGATATCCGAGTGAAAAGTTATGGCATTTTTCGTATGAGGCAGTAAGCCGACATGATTGCGAGGCGTTGTGTTACTATCCCCAATGCAATAGCCAACGCGATACAGAGTTGTTTCATATGCTGCTTCAGATCCTAAAGGGTCTAGGGTTACTTTGGTCAATTCCCCTCACCCAAAACCGTCCATAACATAATTTCATCCCCCATAATCAATAGATACATTATTATTCATCCTTTTCTCTCAAAGAAAACCCTAGCCCCCTCAAGAACACTAAGAATTTCATCAAATTTTCTTTAAGAAAAGCAACAATCCAAGCTTCCTAATTCAAGAACTTTAAGAATCCAAGCTTCCTAATTCAAGAACTTTAAGAGAAGCTTCAAGAACATCATTATAAATTCAAAGTTCAAGCTTCTACATCAAATCCAAACTATGAAGGTATGTGGGACTTCATCCATGAGTTCTCTTTCACCCATGGAGCCCCAAAACCTTCTTTTCTATTAAAGAATGAAATTTTATTCTTATTATGGAGTGTTGTATGTTCAAGAAAGATTTAGTTTCATGATTTCATAGTGTTTTTAATTCAATTCAGTCCATGTGTGATTACATTCAAGAAGTTAAATTCCCCATGCCATGAATTTGAGTTTCCCATGCTCCATTCAAGTGAATTCCATTATAGATCCTAAATTCATGATTCGTAGCAATATTTCCAAGTTTTAAATTATTTCTTCCCACATGTTTGATGAAATTCCCATACCATGTTCAATTAATTTTAGGATGAACTAAAAGCTATGAAACTATCCATGTTATCCTATTGTTTTCCCATGTTTAAGATATTTCCATATTCAAGTTCATGATCCCCATGTATTTGATTTCAAGTTAAGAGTATATGTGTTTTTAAGTGGAATGAGACAATATATATTTTGAATGTTATGTTCTTCATATCAAACACCTAAGTTGTGAATTGATTTGTGTAACCATGATATTTTCGCATGCTTCCTCATTCCCATGCATAAGTTTATGGTCCCCATGAATTTGATGAAATGCCTAAGAGATGAATTTTGAGCAATGACTACTTATTATGCTCTTGAAACTTTAGTGTGCTTTTACTTTTGATGTTATTGAGTCCTTGGGGTTATGACTACCCGAAATTTAGCTGTTTACCTATTTTTAGTATCTATAAAATGATTTTAGTTATACCATCAATAATATCATTTAATCAGTAATATTATTAGTTGTGAGCCAAATTAAGCTTAACTCAGTCTAGTTTTAGTTAGAGTATCAATTTATACATTAATAATTACCTCAGAATCTGTATGTACTGTTATTTTCAGAATACCATGACCTAAGCTTATCAGTTATTAGTTATCAGTACATGCGCTAATTAGTATTCCAGTATCATCCAGTTACAAATAGGATTTAGCATCGAGCGAATCCAGGGATGAGGGCATTCCTGCCAGTTTAGGGTTTGACCCTTAGTAGAAATCCTAGATTTACAGAACTATGTAGCCAACGTAGGTTGATATGTCTTCCTGCCGAATTAGGGTTGACATATAAATATATCCCATGAGTTTTCCTGCCAAATTAGGGTTGACACAACCATTGTTATTACCCATGGAACAGTACTAACACCCTTCAAACTAGGGTGACAGGTTGGACCCCGAATAGCTCAGATTGTGGCATATCAATTAGATTATACCTCCCATAGTTTCAGTTTTTGTATTCAGTTTAGAACTTAGTTTAGTTATGCTTGACCATAGCATATGGTTAACAGTCATTCAAATATCAGATTTTAGTATTTAAGTTTATAGACTATTTCAGGATCATATAATATGCTTGGTCATGCATCCTTAGATTTTACAGTTTTATGCATTTGTGCTAACTATCTCATGTTGTTCAGTAGTCTATGTTCATATATTAGTTACTCGGTACGTATACACTATTTATCCATTTTTCTTAGATCTCACTTATTTTGTTATCCAGGCATCCGTTATTCAGTTAACCAGATCAGTTCAGTACATATAAGTTTGTTTTTGAACGTTCGCGTATACATGTTTTATCGTATCCAAGTTTCAGTTCTACTTATATTATAAAAGGAAAGTTTTAAGAAACTAAGTGTAGTGATTCACCACCTTATCAGATCATGTTTGTTACTCGTGTTTTAAGATATTTCAACTTTTAGTTTATTTCAGTCTCTTGGTGAATCCACTTACACCTAGTCATATATGTTTTAAGATTACGTATGAAATCAGTTTTTACTCATTGTATTCACCCCTGCATGCTTAGTACATTCCAGAAGTACTTATCCATATATATGTCTTTGTGATACATTGTCTTATAATATAGGTACCAATTATAGTCAACACATCATGATTAGGCAGTTGCAACTTCCAGCCAGCAGGTGATGAGTTCTCTTATTTCGGGAACTCCAGATAGTTTTAGGCCATGTAAAGTTCATTTATTTTTCATATATATTGATTAGTGGTAGTTTAAGGCATGTCCCAACTATCTATAGTCAGTAGAGTAGAGGCTTTATAGATGTCTATCAGAGTCAGACATGTAAATTCAGTTTTCTCTTCAGTATTTTTTAATTAGATTGTAAATTGTATCAGTATTATAATTTCTCTCAAAATTTTTCATGATTATATTTTCGTACAGCAGAACAACTATTTATTATATTATAATTCAGTTGCTTAACAGCATGCCAGTTCATGGCTTAGCTTGGGATCACCTATGGTTCTAAGCACCATGTGGCATTTAGGATGTACTCTCGGGGTATTACAGTTAATCACTTCCCACTACTATTAGGGCAACTAGATCTCTTTATAAAAACCCTCAGGTCTCATGTGCTCAACTTTCACTTGTTGACACATCATACACTTAGTAATATAGCTAGCCACATCTTGCTTCATATTTTTCACCAATAGAACTCCTTAAGATCATGATACATTTTTCTAGAACTAGGATGAATAGCATTAGAGATCGATGAGCTTCAGGTAAGATCCTTTCCCTTAATCCATTGATGTAGGGAGCACATAACCTACCTTGGTACCTCAGGATACTATCACCACCAATCATAAAGTCAACATCATTTTGCTGACCCACATTGGTCCTAATCTTTATCAAATCAGGATCTAACGTCTGCTTTTATTTTATCTCAACAACAAAAGATGACTGCGATACTAGATGCACAAACACACCACCATCTTTAAAGTCCATGAGATGAACTCTAAGACTAGCCAAATAGTGAATGTCCTTAACCAACATCTATTTATCCTCATCCATATGAACCAGACTCCCCATGACAACCTGGTAAGTGGATCAGCAACTATGTTGACCTTACTTGGATGGTAGTGAAGATGCATATCATAGTCCTTCAGCAACTCAAGACATCTTCTTTTCTTGAGATTTAACTCTTTCTGTGTAAACACATACTGCATGCTCTTATGATAAAAAAAGATGTCAACATGAACCTCATAGAAATAGTGATGCCAAATTTTTAGTGCAAATACTATAGCTAATAATTCTAAGTCATGAGTAGGGTAGTTCTTCTCATAAATTTTTAATTGCCTAGAAGCATAAGCCACCATCCTACCATGCTTCATAAACACACAACCCAACCTAATTCGAGAAGAATCACAATACATTACGAAGTTATCATTACCCTCAGGCAGGGTCAAAACTAGAGCTGAAGTCAACTTATCCTTCAACTTCTTAAAACTACCCTCACACACATATGACCAAAAGAACTTGATCTTCTTCTAGGTCAACTTAGTTAATAAGGTAGCTATATTCAAAAAACTTTCCACAAATCACCTATAGTAGTTCGATAAACTCAAGAAGCTTCAAATATCGAATGGAGTCACAGGTCTAGGAAACTTCTTAACCACCGCAACCTTTTGTGGATCTACCATGATCTCTTTACTAGAGATAACATGACCAAGAAAAGTCACAGCCTTCAACCAAAACTCACACTTGGAGAACTTGGCCTACAAACGTTGATCCTTCAAGGTCTACAACAAAGAACGAAGGTGATCGACATGATCTGCCTCACTCATAGAATAGACCAAGATGTCATCTATAAAGACAACAACAAACAAGTGTAGAAACTGATGGAAAACCCTTTTCATCAAACCCATAAAGGCTTTCAGCGTATTGTTCAACCCAAAAAACATAACTATGAACTCATAATGGCCATATCGGATCCTGAAGGAAGTATTAAGGACATCCACTTCCCTAATCTTAAGTTAATGCTAACCCAAATTAAGATCAATCTTAGAGAAACATTTTGTACCTTGAAGCTAATCAAACAAATCATCGATCCTAGGAAGAGGATACTTATTCTTTATGGTCACCTTATTCAACTGACGATAATCAATGCATATCTGAATGAAACCATCCTTCTTATATGCGAACAACACAGGAGCAGCCCAAGTAGACACGCTAGACTGAATAAACCCCTCATCTAAGAGATCCTTCAATTTTACCTTAAGCTCTTTTAACTCAACCGAAGCCATTGTGTCCG
The DNA here is from genome assembly GCF_002878395.1 of Capsicum annuum. Taxonomy (NCBI): domain Eukaryota; kingdom Viridiplantae; phylum Streptophyta; class Magnoliopsida; order Solanales; family Solanaceae; genus Capsicum; species Capsicum annuum. The sequence goes on along the minus strand of NW_025888499.1, from coordinate 80 downwards.
GGACAAGATCAATCCCAAAATTGATTTCCCTATTGGGAGGAACACTAGGAAGATTGTTAGAGAAAACCTTGAGAAAGTCA
>NW_025888498.1:113560-135048 GCF_002878395.1 Capsicum annuum | reverse complement strand
AATACTCCTAGTTTTTGACTAAAAGATAAATACTTTAAATCCTGATAGATATCAACTAGATCTTATTAGATTTTGATAGACATTCATTATAATGTAAATATATTTATAACAGTTATTTAATAATAAGGTTAGTATGAAAAAGAAATAACAAAAAACTTTTGATTTATGAAAATTGATAAGTAAATTGAGACATACAAGGACCAAGTAAAATAAAATGGAGATAGTATTAAAAATATTGTTCTAACAATAATAAAGAATTATCGAAAACATTTTTAAAAAATTAGATTTATGAATAAAGTTTCTTTTTGTTTTGCAAATTATATGGAAAGAGCAGAAAATAAGAAGAATTCGCAAGGTCTATAAAATAGTGTTGAATAAAATATGACCAAGTGGACAAAATAATCGTAATGTAATAAAGTCAAGCGTAAATATTTATTATAATTGCAATAAAATAATTTGACTATTATAATATTTTTATGCATTATTTGTTAATAGCATAATATTACAAGTTTATGCCCTACGATTTATTCCTAGGTTCAGATTTCAGAAATAATTCTGTCATCTATCACCTAATTATAGTCAAAGACTTTTTATTCTTAATCAAAGATGGTTTGTTCAAGCTTTTGATGAAAAATTGTCAAACTTAAATTTATAAGGTTTCGGTTTAAAAATCCTATGGAATAAGTATTTACTATTCAAATGATAAAATTTATTCGTACTTTATATTTATATCAGATCAACAAATACATTTATATTTGTATATAAATTTTATGAGAATTTTTTTTTAACATAATAAAATGGACTAAAGCAAGAAGTTAGGATACCTATTTGAGCCATATTGAATTTTATGTTTTGACTGGGTGTTCCTCTATATATTACAATCATATGAAGAGAAAAGTAGTGTTTATATTAAGGACTAGATAGACGGCCCAATATTATAATTTTGAATATATTTATAGAATTTAATAGCTTCTTGAGGATTAAATAATTACCAATATTTTTAAATGAACGCTATAAAATAGAGCCAACCACTTCTGGGAGTGCTTAAATTATTGCAACATGGTGGATCTAGGATATAGGAGTTGTAAGTACACCTGGACCAATAGGAGACACCAAAATAGGAGGTGTCTTATCCAGGAGAGGCTTGATAGATGTGTTGCCAATACCTCCTGGATAAACCACTACCCTGATTCTCTCATCACCCATCTCCCTAGAACCAAATCTGACTACTGTCCCCTGCTCCTCTCCATCTCTATCGATTCTAGAAGACTTAGGGATAAACCCTTTAGATTTGAGCCTATGTGGTGCAACCACCAATCCTTCCATGGACTAGTGGAAGAGCGCTTCTCTGGCCCCAACCCCCTCCAGGTTTCCATTTCTCATTTCCATACTACTTCCACCGACTAGAACAACATTGTCTTTGGCAAAATATTCCACGGGCTAAGGAATATATTGGCTAGACTGGATGTAATACCCCGTACTTTTTCCTAACTTGAAATCATCTTAAGAATAATAGAAGATTTCTTTGAAAGATGAATCCACTTTTGTACATGTGTTATTTTTAATATTTTCACTTTTTTCATGTGGAAAATTGAATTACTTTCCAGCGATACCAATTTCATCAAAATCCGACATCGGAGGAGAAAGTTATGGCCAAAATATAGAAGGCAGTTAAAAACCGCCCAGGTGCAACGATGAGGACGACGGACCGTCGTCCACGACTGTCGCAAGGGAAACAGTGAGGCAACCTTATGGATAAGGACCGTCAAACTTGTGATAAACCATCGAACTTGCGACAGACCGTCGAACTTGCGACGGACCGTCAAACTTGCAATGGACCGTCGCCCAAGACTTTGCTACTTAGGAAGTAAGCCCTTTTCTTGGTCCACGTACGACAGTCGAAACTATGGACCATCGCCCTAGCGACGGACCGTCGCATGAGCCATCGCAGGTCCCGATTCAGTAAATTAAAGTCATTTTAAAAGGGGTTTTTTGGTGTTTTACCACCAGTTTATATACTCAATTATATCTGACCAAAGCTCAGAAATTCATTATTCTTTCACAAAAACAAAACTAGGGTTTTCTCTCTAACATTATTCTCCAAGAACAAAATTCAGATCTTCATCAAGAACTAAGAGATTCAAATTCTTCAAGTGTAAGAATTTCAAGAAAACTCAACCCAGGTATGCATAGTGTTCATTCATAGACTCCTTCCGTCTATGAATCCCAAGAATCTCTTTTCAAAGTTTAAGTTTATGGATTTTCTTTATGAATTTCATGATTGGATTGCTCTTGTTCATGTTGATAATGAGTAATTGAATTATATTCCATGTTGGGGGATAAATTTTATGTGGATTTGATTAGTTTAGAGGTAGATTCATGTAAACCTATGATTAAACCCTTGAATGATGAAATTAGAATTAACTCATGATGTTTAATTGTTGTATAATGTTGTTTACACATACTATGCCTAACATGTATTTGTTTAAATGCCTAGATGAAGGAAAATGTCCAACTAGCATGATGTCATGAAATCCCCGTGTATGTTCAAGTTTATACAGATCATATGTTTGATGAAATGCTTTAATAAATGTATTATGCATTATGATGTTAGTGATGTGTTCAAGTAGGTCATGCTTTGTTAGTTTCCTTTTGACGAGTCCTGGGGGTACTTTTACCTGAAATATTAGTTGTGTGCCTAGAGTCGTGTCATGTTTTCATGATACTCTCTGTCAAGCTATGATCCTTAGACTTCAGATAGTCTTATGACTGAGGAAATCTCCATGATGTCATAAACTTAGTTAGTTGTCAGATATCAGTAGTATTCCGTCAGTCAACAGAAGTTAGTAACTCAGTCTATGTTCAGTTCAGTAAATCATGCTCAATGTCTATTCAGATGGGAGTAGAAATTAGCATCGAGCGAACCCAAGGATGGAAACTCACCTATTATATGAGGGTGTGATTATTAGAAGAAATCCTTGCGTTCCAAAACTATGTAGACAGCATAGGTTGAGACATCATAGCCTACTATATGAGGATAGATAAGGTGGCTTAGCCAGCTATATGAGGGTTCCCACCGTTCTCACTAGAGTTACCTGTTATATTAGGGTCACTCATATGTTGTCCTTACCAGTGGCACGGTATTGACACCCTTCTAATCAGGGCATAGATTGGATCCCAATCCAGCTATAATGCATCATTTGGGGAGTGTCGGTTAGATAATTACCTCCCACAGTATCAGTATCAGTCTCAGTAAAAGAACTCAGATAGTTCTTCAGAATTCAGGACTGTCAGATACAGCCAACTCAAACACAGTACATAAATCAGCTAGTTCCATCAGATTCAAGACTGTCAGATACAGTAACTCATGTTATCAGTTATCAAAGTTCAGTCATTAGTCATATTAGTCATCAACATACTCATGCTATCATGATTTCAGATATCTTTACTATGTATGTAAGCATGTATTCTTATGTTCATACTAATCAGTTAGCCAGTATTGTTCATGCATATGAACCCCATGCATTCATCCTACCTCATATGCACACCAGAACATTCAAAGACTGACACATTTATGCTTTGGTGTCTTATACCATAGGTTCAGAGACACGAGCTCCAGAGCATCAGTAGATTCCAGATATCAACAGTCAGAGTTAGCAGTGAGTCCTCATCCTTTGAGGACATGATTATTTCTCTATTATCTCATTAATTAGTTTATTAGTTGGAGTTAGTTGGGAACATGTTCAATCAACTCTTTACTCAAACAGTTCAGTCAGTTAGAGGCTTTCCAGACTATTATGTTCAGGTAGTTATTCCAGGTGTTTTAGGTTTTTCATACCCCGTTTAGATGTTATGTTTTACTTCAGTTATGTGAACCTTATGGCCGTTCAGTTCATGTTTCTGTATTATTCAGTATATTATGCAGTATACAGGTACAGATATCAGTCATGAGTTAGCTTATGGTCCTTTGGGGTCATGAGCACCGTGTAGCATTTTGGGTACCAGATTTAGGGCGTTACACTGGATGGCATTCGAAAATCCCCTCATTACCTGGAGAATGAGCTCCTCAGTAACTATTATAGCATGCTCAAATGCGAGGAGGACTTCTGAAAAATTAAGTCTAGAATATCCTGGCTTACTGAGGGGGATGCCAACACATCATTCTTCCATTCCACTACCATTAATAGAAGAAGGAGGAATAGGATTAATGAACTCAGAGATGATGTTGGCAACATCATTTCTGGTGAAGTGAATATTCAAGCTCACATCCACAAACACTTTAGAGACATCTTTACTACGAGCCACATCAGTAGTCCTAACAACCATTTCGTGCCCACCAACAACCTTTATATCCTCTCTAAAGATAATAGATCCACCCTATATTCATCTCTTAGGGACACTGAAATCTTGGTAGCTCTCAAATCCTTTAAACCCCTCAAAGCTCTTGGCCTTGTGGCCTTCACCCCATGTTCTTCTAGAAATTTTGGGATATAGTAGGGACCAAAACTGTGAACTTCTGTAAAGAAGTCTTCTCCACCTTCTCAATGCCTTCTGACAATAATGTCACTTTGATTTGCCTCATTCCCAAATGAAACAATGTTGTCAGTCTAAAAAGTTTCAGACACATAGGTCTATGTAACACCTCCTACAAGCTTGTTACCAAAATCATTGTCAATAGGATCAAGCCTTACCTTCCCTCCATTATTGGGCCCAGTCAAGCTAGATTCTTAGCAAATAAAAGGGCTTCTGACCATGCCATTATCATCCAGGAATACATTACTCACTTTAGTAAAATGAGGGGTAAAAATTCCAATATGATCCTGAAAATTTACCTGGAGAAGGCTTTTGACAAGATTGAATGGTCATTAATAAAGGACACCCTCATTTTCTTTGGTTTCCCTACTAACCTCACTAATCTTATAATGTCTTGTGTCACGAGCTCCTCTATTGTAGTGTTTGTGAATGGGTTTAGAACTGAATCTTTTAATCCTTCCAAGGGCATTAGACAGGGGGATTCTATGTCTTCTTACCTCTTCATCTTTGTATGGAAAGACTTTCTAGGGGTATTAACTCTGAAGTAAATGCCAAGAAATGGGATCCCATAAGCATTAACCATGGTGGTCCTGAACTCTGCTACCTCTTTTTTGTTGATAACCTCACTCTACTTGCAAGAGCTACTCTTAAAAACTGCCACACTATTGTTAATATATTGTGAATCTTAAGCCTCATTTCTGGGTAGACAATCAATACTTTTAAGTCTAAAGTGATCTTCTCCAAGAATTGTACTCCTGTGAATACTGCCCTTTGTTCCCAGACCCTTAACATCAAGGCCATCCAGGCCTTTGGCAAGTACCTAGGCTATCCCATGTTCCATAGTAAACCCAAAAATAGTGACTTCCAGTTCATATTGGATATATGAAATCAAGACTAGATGGATGGAAAACCAAATTCCTTACTATGGCTGGTAGAACTATTCTTGCTAAGTCCACCCTTAGCAGCATTCCCACTCACATCATGTACTACATCAAACTGCTTAGAAAAATCCATGAACACATCAGTACAATGCAAAGGGATTTCTTTTGTGGTAGCTGCATGGAGAAAAGGAAAATTCACCTCCTTAGTTGGGACACTTTTACTATCCCCAAGGATAGAAGAGGGCTAGGACTCCACAGAAGTGAGATTAGAAACAGAGCTATCCATGCTAACCTGGCTTGGAGACTTTCTACTCACCCCACCAGTTTGTGGGGTAGAATACTCACTACCAAATACCAAAATAGCTATGCTGATTCTGGGACAAGGACCTAGAAAAATATCTTAAGGGGCTGGAATGATTGTTTTAAGGGTATCAATTGGAGAGTCAACAAAGGAAACAGGGTAAGTTTCTTCCTAGACAACTGAATCCCTTACTTAGGTAGCATCAGAAGCCTTATCCTTGGCCCTTTAACCAATACTGATTTGAACACTACTATCCATAATTTCTATAATAATGGTAGCTGGGACTTGAGATCCCTCTTTTTTGAACTGCCCCAGCAACTACAAGGGGTTAGTATCATAACTCTTCTACCTCACAACTCCACTAAAGAGGATAAACCCATTTGGGGCCTCACCAGTAATAGGCTATTTAGTACTGGCAGCATGTATAATATCCTTAGAGATCAAGGAAACAGGCACCACACCCAAAGAAACTTCACAATGGCATGGAGAGCAAACACTCCTAATAAAATCAAAACTTTTCTTTGGCTTATGCCCTATAATAGGCTCCCTACCAACGCCTATCTAAGCCACATTAGCTTTTTCATTCCCCCACACTGTCATCTTTGCCATGATCAGGAAGAAACTATCGACCACATCTTCTTCCAATGCCTTAACGCTACCCTCTTCTGGGATAAGCTAGTTCAGCAATCCCATTTTAAACCAAACCAGATTCGTTCTACCATTAAAGCTGCTAATTGGGAGAATGAGTGGCAGCAACTCAAAGGCAAAGCCTTCAACAGTTGGCTTACTTGGTACACCCTCCTCCCTCACTGCCTTTGGGTCATTTGGCTCAACAGAAATGAAAACAAATTCAAAAATAGGAGCAGTCCTATCTCTACTAACTTGGCCATCTTCATAGTTATTGAGTTCAGCACGTTAGCCAACTAAAGAGGCATTAATAGGGTTAGCACCACTACAATAGTTTTTAGATGGAATCCACTCATAAATGGTCAACTTAAACTGAACATTGATGGTTCAACCCTTGACAATCCAGGAATAGGTGGGATTGGGGGAGTTTTTAGGAGCCATAATGGTAATTGGTTGCTTGGATACTACATGCACCTTCCTCACACCACCCCTACCATGGCTAAATTACTAGCTCTAAGACATAGTCTAACCATCGCCAAGGCTAACAATCTTCACCATTTTTATATTGAGACTTATTCTAGTATCATACTCCATATGTTTGATAATGATCATCCCTCCTATCATAATCTACTTAATGAGTGTAGGTCACTAATAGAAGAGACACAAGTATTCCCACCAACAATGATTTTCAGAAAGCAGAATGCAGTGGCAGGCTCACTTGCAAAGGAGGGAGCTAGGAGTCGAGTACCATCCCCGAAACTATTCTGGCAAATGTCATATTTTGTAACTAATTCTGTACAATTGGACTGCGTAGGCGTGTTATCTAATCGTAGAACCAAAAATGCATCTATGATCCAACAGGGATGGGATGTGGCCCTAAACAAGTTGTTTTGGCTCCTGCGTCTATAAGGAGCACAACCCATTTCCCACCTGAACTTCTAAAGAATGAACTCTTTTTAACCAAAAAAAATAGTAAAATAGACTTGTGGGGTGTGAAGACCATGTGAAAGAGTTGTCGATGTTTTGTTTAATGTATGAAAATGTTCCTCGTCTTGAACTACTATATGAAATCTTTAGCCTCAAAATTACTCACTCTGTCTATCTTTACTTGTCCACTTATCTATTTTAGAATGTCCAATAGTATTTATTTATTTTATAAAATCGATAGATAATTTATCTATTTCTACTCATTTCACTCTTAACATTAACTACTATTAATTATCTAATAAATTTTCAAAGTATTAAATTTTTTATATTCAAAGAATGATATGATAAAATTATTCCTATCATTTACTGCTTCTATGCCAAACTGTCAATAGAAAAGTGTACAAATAAACATGGACGAAGGGAGTTTTCATTTCTGTGTCAACAAAATATGTCACCTCTATCAACTTGTAAATTGGCTGCTCCATTTCAGTGTCAACAAAATATGTCACCTCTTCTGCATGTTTTCATTTCTCTTTGGAAACTCCCTCCTTTCAAGTGTAGTCTTTGATCCGTTGCATCATTTCTCCTTTTTTCATGCTTTCTTGTCACCTTTCCGGAGAAATTGAAAGGAATTGCTTAAGCAAGACTCATTAACAACACACATTTGCATGAATGATGACAATATTTAATTAATTGAAGTTGTCCAATTTCAAGAAAATATCGATTTTTCATATAGTGAAATATGAGAAACTATGACAATAATATCAATACATTTATTTATTTTTTTCTCTCACAACACCATGTAATAAAAGAATGACAACTGCGTTTTCTTATAATCAATCATTTAAAAGGCAAAAATATGAGAATTTTGGAAAAAATGAGAAAAACGAATTTTAAAGCTTCACTTTCAATTATGAAAAAATTAATATCATAAGAGTTGAATACAACCTCAATTATAGTATGATCAAAGACGATTTTTCACAAAGTTACATAATTCAATAATAAAGAATAACCTATACTCACAATTGTTGTCAACATTACTAACTGCAATATATACCTTGTAATGGATAATTTTCCAGAGAACTTTCATAGTACTTAAGCTTGTAGTTTGATCCACTTATAGACCGTGCCATTTAGTTCTAGACTTTCACGTGCTCTCTGGAATATCACTTTATTCAATCCTCCTTTCACAGGATATCTTAACGTAAAAGATTGTTCACATACCTTGGGATATCTTTAGTATAACTTGGGGCAGTCTTGATTAAAACAAAAGAAGATAATTGATAAGTTGTTGGGGACGGATATGTCAACCTCTGTTTGTGCAACCAATTTCTCTGAAACATGTTGTTCACGGAGTGTGTTTGATGTTGAACTTAAGGTACAAACTGTTTTACTTAATATATAAATCTCTGAAGTAAACTCTGAATTACAACAATACATACCTGTCAATTACCAAGTTCAAATATAGAAAAGAGGTCAGTAACATTCTTTCCTTTGTCAGGGCGAGCGACCAGCAACGATCAAAGTTTTCTTGATAGCAGAATTATTGTTGAATAAGCGCCAGTGCCAAGGTCTAAGACTTTTTGTTGATGCAGTTCCACTTGTTCAATAATGATTTTTCTATCAAGGGAATTTCAAGTTAGCTTACAGGTACATCCAATTCCACTTCTTTTGGCGATCATGTCTTAAAGGTCGACATATAAATCTCTAAGGTATTGACATTGTTGTTTTTCCTTTTTCCCCTGTTTGCTCTGCTTGTATTTACTCCCCTCTCCTTGCTGGAATATTTACTCTACTTTTGCACCTAATTATTTAATTGGACAGGTGAAATTGAATAAACTTAAGTAGAACCACAGATAAATGGAAGCTCATTTTACTATCTCTCAAGAAAACATGTAGTCGGTTGACCACCAACTAAATCCTTTAGGAAGAAACTAATTATATTAAAGAAATAGTAAAGTACAAACGAATTGCATGCAACTACCAAAAAGAACTAAATTCAGCAAGCAGCAGAGCTAATTAAATCAAGGTGCAACAAGTTGAAACCATTAATAGTGTTTAAGAATGTAGCCAAGAAAGTCCTGAAAAACATCATCATATACTTGCCAGTGATTAAGCTTGCTCTTATAGTTTTTGGTCCTTCAATTTTTGTTGTTATCAGTTGTCATAGATTTTGACTATCATATTATTTTATTGTAGTTACTATTAGCTAATATCTTTCAGAAATAACCTCTCTACCTCTGAAGTAGGGGTAAATTCTACGCACATCCTACCCTCTCCAAACCCTACTTTGTGGGATTATATTGGATATGTTGGGGCAGGATGGATGAAGTGGAGGCTCGCTTCTGGAGTGTTGTGCGATAAGAAGGTGTCGGCCAAGCTTAAAGGCAAATTCTACAGAGTGGCAGTTCGTTCAGCCATGCTGTATGGAGCGGAGTGTTGGCCTGTCAAGAACTCCCACATTCAAAAGTTGAAGGTGGCAGAAATGCGGATGTTGCTTTCGATGTATAGGCTTACTAGGAGTGATAGGGTTAGAAATGAGACTATCTGAGAGAAGGTGGGAGTGGCTTCGGTGGAGGACAAGATGCGGGAAGTTAGGTTGAGATGATTCGGGCATGTAATGAGGAGGGGCACGGATGGCTCAGTTCGTAGATGTGAGTGGCTAGATTTGGATGGTTTCAGGCGGGGTAGGGGTAGGCCAAAGAAATACTGGAGAGAGGTGATTAGACGTGACATGGAGCAGTTACAGCTTACCGAGGACATAACCCTAGATAGGAAGGTATGGAGGATGCGAATTAGGTTAGAAAGCTAGTGCAAGTGGGGGAGTCATAGCCAGTAATTAGGAGAGTTTTGGGTAGCCGGGCTGGTAGTCTTAGGGATATGTTCAAAGGTTGGAGATGATAGTAGGAGGGTATGGGGGTGAGGGGTGCCTTGGTTCGTTTGTGCAGGGTATTACTTTGTGGGTGTCATATTTCTGCTATTTCTTCTTGTTTCATACATTATTACGACTTTGATTATTATTATTTGTTTTGAGCCTGGGGTATACCGGAAACAACCTCTCTACTTCTCCGGAGGTAGTGGTATGGACTGCGTACATTTCACCCTTCCCAGACTCTACTATGCGGGAATACACTGGGTTTGTTGTTGTTGTAGTCTTACAAATATACAGAAGTGACAAATATCAAGCATTAAGGCAGAAACCATAATCTTGTATGATTAACTACAAGTGAATTTAACTGGTTAAGACATATAGTCAAAAAACATGGCACATCAAATGAAGGAATATCTAAAACCAATCAGTAGATGCGCTCAATTAACAATAGTCACATAGACTACGTAACAAGGGCTAGAAATATACAAGAGTATCAAAGAAAACAAACTATTGATCAATATAATCAGTCCTTGTGTCCATGAGACAACTGCCAAATAAATATTAGTAGGTTTATATTGTGCATCATTTATCCACAAAACATTGACCTTTTAGCCTATATTTAATACAAGATGTGCTCTGCAACTGCTTCTTTTTGATCGATATACAAGTAATTGGGTGTAGAGCTTTCTTATATGCTGGCAACAGGAGGAAAAAGGGACTTTAAAGAATTATCAAATGCACAAGCTTTATTTATTCTCATGAAAACTGCATCAAAGTTATTGAAATGGCAAGCCAAACAGAAATCTATGGTCCTATACCATGTATTCCTTATTTAGAATCTTGCATTATGACAAAAAGAAAAAAAAAAGGAATCCACCATTATTACTCCCTCCGTCCCAATTTATCTCTTTTTATATTTAGTAAGACTTTCAGTTCAACATTCTAATCGACTAGTTTAAAATCGCAAGATTCAAAAGTCTCTTTTTATTTTTGAAACTTCGTGCCCAATCTAACCAAAACAATTAAATTGGAACAGAGGGAGTAGTGAAAAGACAAGCTTTATGAATAGTTCCATGAGGCAGAAACTAAAGTCAGCACAACAATTAATGCACAACAATTCTCTCGAGTCTTGAAAAAATTGGGTTTTCTCTATCCGTTTATTACAAACAAATAGTTTATTAATCACTCACAATATCTTTAGCAAATCTCCTATATAACATGATGTTGTTTTTAGCATTTTGATATTATTATTTAATATTCTTATGCATGGCCTTTTGGACGTTATGGTGCAGAACTTTTTGTGTTACATTGTGTTAAGTGGCTATCCATTTCAGTTTCTTTTTGACAAACTAATGGCATGAAATGACATTTACTTCTTTCATTTTTTGTCCTTCTAAGGGGCATAAGGCTACTGCACATATTGGTGCATAAATGCACAATATTATTGTAAGTCATTTGGCCATTATGTGGCACGTTGCATGGCTGATTTTTTCAGCTTTCATTTCCCGTTTATTTGTGTCTTTAACACATCATTAGTGGTGGTAAAATGTGTATATGAGTTTCATGTAACTTTCATTCTTTATTCCACCATTATCCTTCACTTTATAGGTTGTAACTCTTGTAACCATTGTAACCTCTATTCTATTAATCTTTCCATTTATTCTTCTTATTCATTGCATGGAAGATTTCATACCTATAAATAGAGGTGATCTTGTATGTTTTTATTACACACACAATATTATAGAGAGTTCACAAAAGTTAGTAAAAAAGAGAGTTTATTAGTTGAAGGGAGGTGTTCTTTTTTGTGGAGCTTTGAACTCAACTTTTGTCCAGAGTTGTTGAGTTGTTCTTTGTGAGAAGGTTGTTGTATCCTGGAGGGGACAAGTCAAGAAGATTACTGCTAGACTGGTGAAATATTTTGCTGCAGTGGGCTTGAATCTCCTTTAAGAGAGTGAGATATTCGTGCCTCAGTCGAAGAAGAAGAAGACATTCTTTTTTTTCTACACTTGTAATTTTCAGTTGTAATTTTTTTATAATTTCACCAACAATTTAAGGAGATTTAGTGGCAACAACTGAAAAATTCACGGATGTCAAGATGGGAGATCTCAACAATCCATTCCGGTTCAACGGTACTCATTTCAAAAGGTGGAAGGGTAAAGTGTATTTCTACTTAAGTCTTCTAAATGTTTCTTATGTGTTAACTGAGAAGAACCCAAACAAAGTAGATAACTCTTCCATGAACGACGATGAACTTATTTCTCTTCAAGAGAAAGTTGAAAAGTATGATGGTGACTCCTACAACTGTCGGTATTTTTTTCTTAATTGTCTAGCTGATAACTTTTTTTATTATTATGACAGAACTTACTCTAGTGCAAAGAAAATTTGGAAAGCCTTGCAGAGTAAGTATGACACTGAAGAGGCGAGAGCGAAAAAATATGCGTCTAGCAGAGTTTTCCATTTTCAAATGGTGGATAACAAATTAGTGGTAGACCAAGCTCAGGATTTCATAATGATTGTTGGAGATCTGAGGTCCGAGAAAGTCAAAATTGGAGATAACCTTATTATTGGTGGCATAATTGATAAACTTCTACCTTCGTGGAAGAAATTTTGAAAAACTATGTGCCACAAGCAAAAGGAAACTCCTCTTGAGACTGTGATAATGAGAATCTGCATGGAAGAAGAAGCAAGGGGCCAAGATGCACTTTTACAAATAGAAGAGAACAACATCACAACGAAGGTAAATTTAACTTCTTCAAATAATGTTATCCCTGAAACTAACAAAAATACTACCTTAAAGACAAAGAAGAAAAAATTCAAGAAAAATGATAGTAGACATCCTAAGGACAATAATGATGGAAACAACCAAGAAAAAAATCAACATGTACAAGAAAAAAGACTGCGTTTTGTCTGTGGCGAAAGTGGGCATATTTCTCGATTTTGCAGATTTTAAAAACGTGGGCCTAAACCTCAGGCAAACTTTACTGAAGAATTATTTGTGGCGGTGAAAACAGACATAAACATGGTAGAGAATATTGATGGATGGTGGGCTGACTCTGGTGCAAACCGGTATGTCTGTTATGAAAAAGGCTGGTTTAAAAAATATACTAATTTTGAGGAGCCCAAGACCATTATGCTTGGAGATTCATACACAACTCAAGTACTTGAAATGGGAGCTGTCGAATTGAGTTTTACTTCTAAAAGGGTATTAATCTTAAAAGATGTACTTTATACTCCTATGAGAAAAAATTTAATGTCTAGTTTTCTTCTTAATAAGGCAGGCTTCAAACAGATTATTGAATCTGATCAATATGTAATTGTGAAAATAATATTTTTATGGGAAAGGGGTATGCATGTGATGGTATGTTCAAATTGAATATTGAAATGAATAAAACATCTACTTTTGTTTACATGCTTTCTTCTACCAATTTTTGGCATGCTCGTTTATGTCATATAAATGATCATTTTGTGGGAATCATGAGTAGTTTAAGATTAATTTCAGTGATAAAAAAGAACTTTAAAAAATGTGAGGCTTGTAGTAAAGTCAAAATCACAAAAAGGCCTTATTTTCAAGTTGAAAGGAAAACTGATTTATTAGAATTAGTTCATACTGATATTTGTGAACTTGGTGGGATTTTAAATCGTGAAGAAAATAGATATTTTATCACTTTCATTGATGATTTTTCTAAGTTTACATATGTTTACTTAATGAAAAATAAAAGTGATGCTTTTGAGAACTTTAAAACTTTTCTCCATGAAGTTGAAAATCAGTTTAATAGAAAAATAAAAAGAATTAGAAGTGCTAGAGGCCGTGAATATGAGTCACATGAATTCAATTTTTTTGTTAGATCATTAGGTATAATTCATGAAACTACTCCTCTTTATTCTCCTGCATCTAACGGTGTAGCAGAAAGAAAGGATAGAACTTTGGTTGAGTTGACTAATGTCATGTTAATTGAGTCTTATGCACCTTTAATTTTTTGGGGTGAAACTCTTTTGACTACTTATTATGTATTGAATTGTGTGCCTCATAAAAAGATCAAACTAACACCTTTTGAGTTGTGGAAAGGTCATAAGCCAAATTTAGGATATCTAAGAATTGGGAGTTGCTTAGCCTATGTAAGGTTAATGGATCCTAAAATCTCTAAGTTGGATAAAAAAGTTACTACTTGTTCTATTCTTGGTTATGCTTCAAATAGTACAGCCTATAGATTTTTTAATCTTGAAGATAGTATGATAATAGAATCAAGTGATGCTATTTTTCATGAAAATAAATTTCCTTTTAATTCTAAAAATAGTGGGGGTCAAAGGACTAAAAAAAATATTTTGTCATTACCTAGTTCTTCCACTTCTGTTTTAAAAAATAAAAAAATGATGATTTTTAGTTAAGAAGAAGTAAACGAGCTAGAGTAGAAAAAGATTTTGGTCCTGATTATTATGTTTTTAACATTGGAGATGATCCTATCACTTTAAAAGAAGTTTTGTCTTCACATGAAGCTATTTTTTTGAAAGAGGTTGTAAATGATGAAATTGAATCACTAATTTCCAATAGAACTTGAAAACTAGTTGATTTACCACCGGATTGTTGACTATAAATGGGTTTTACGTAAAAAATTAAAATCGAATGGATTTGTTGATAAATACAAAGATAGGTTAGTGGCTAAAGGTTTTAAACAACTGGAAGGCCTAGAATTTTTTGATACTTTTTTTCCTGTAATTGGAATTACATCCATTAGACTTTTAGTTGCTATTGCGGTAATTTTTTATTTACAAATTCATCAAATGGATGTAAAAACTATTTTTTTTTTAAATGGAGGCCTAAATGAGGAGATTTATATGGAACAACCCGAGTGTTTTGTTGAGGCTGGCCAAGAAAGCAAAGTGTGTAAACTTAATAAATTTCTATATGGCTTGAAACAGGCACCAAAGCAATGGCATGAAAAGTTTGATTCCAGCATGATTGATAATGGATTTAAAATAAGTGTGATAAGTGCATATATCATAAGTCTTCGAATAATTCGCATGTTATTATTTGCCTATATGTTGATGATTTATTAATCTTTTGCTATAACATAAATGTTATTGGTGAAACTAAAAATATTCTTTGAAGCTATTTTGATATGAAAGATCTTGGTGAGGCAAATTTTATTCTAGAAATAAAAATAACTAGAACATTTGATGGAATTTTCCTTGACCAGTCACATTATGTTGAGAAAATATAGAAAAATATAATTTCCTTGATTGCAAGCATGTTGTAACTCTATTTGATTCTAGTGTTCACTTGCTTTCTGTTGATAGTGAAAATGATGTTATAAATCAAAAGGAATATGCTAGCATAATTAGAAGTTTGAGATATATGACTGATTGCACTAGGCCTGATATTGCATATGCAGTAAGAGTACTTAAGAGGTTTACTAGCAAGCCAGGTAATGAAATTGGCATGCTATAACTAGAGTAATGAGATATTTAATTGGAACGAAAAATTGTGGTTTGTTCTATAAAAAATATCCTGCTGTACTTGAAGACTTTTGTGATGCGGATTGAAACACTTTATCAGGTCATTCCTTATCCACTACTGATTATATTTTTACTTTAGGTGGTGGTGCTATTTGTTGGAAATCTAAAAAGCAAACTATTATTGCTAACTCTACTATGGAGGCTGAACTAATTGTTTTAGCTTCAGCTAGTGAGGAAGAGAATTGGTTGAGAGATTTGTTATTTCAAATACTTTATTTTGAAAAATCAACTCCTCTTATATTAATTCATTGTGATAGCATCGCTGCAACTGGTAGAGTTCAAAACTATTATTACAATGGTAAATCCAGACCTATAAGGAGAAAATACAGTAATATGAGATCATATTTGATAAATGATACCATTAATATTGATTATGTCAAATCATGTTATAATCTTGCAGATCCATTAACTAAGGCCATAGCAAAAGAAAAGGCCTGGAGCACATCGAAGGGATGGGATTGAAGCCTATTGAATCTTGAGTCATATGTGAGGATACCCAACCTGGGGACTAGAGATCCTATAACCAGGTTCAATGGGAAAAACAAATCACATGATGACTTGTTGTGAAAAAATACACTATTTTTTATCCCTCTCTATGATGTGAGTGTATTTGCCTGTAATGATTGTGAGGTTGAGATTATAAAACTCTTAATGAAAATTTGTAGCTCGTATAAGTGGGGTGCTAAATTACAGGAGCACTCTCGACGGATTTCACGTATGTGAGTATGGAGGTAGGTCGTTTCCTATGAGAATTAAGCTCATTCTAAAAAAACACTTATTAAAACTGGGATAGCACAAGGTCGTAATGTGTTAGCTATAAAGCTTATGTCAACACCTTGACTATTATATGTAAGCAATAACTTTTTATTTCCCCTAAGTAGTCATAGTTCAAGTCTGAGACCACTATGACTTTGGAGTAAAATTATTGTTTTACTAAGTGGAGGTTCAATGCAGAGCACACCTTCATTATGCATGGTAGTCTTGGTTCAACTAGTGAGTTCTCTTATTAATATTATAATGAGTGAGGGATTAATGTTGTTTTTAGCATTTTAATATTATTATTTAATATTATTATGCATGGGGACGTTATGGTGCATAACTTTTTGTGTTACATTGTGTTAATTGGCTATCCATTTCAGTTTCTTTTTGACAAACTAATGACATGAAATGCCATTTACTCCTTTCATTTTCTACCCTTCTAAGTGGCATAAAGCTACTGCACGTATTGGTGCATAAATGCACAATATTATTGTAATTCATTTGGCCATTATGCGGCACGTTCCATGGCTGATTTTTTCAGATTTCATTTCTCATTTATTTGTGTCTTTAACACGTCATTAGTAGTGGTAAAATGTGTATATAAGTTTCATGTAACTTCCATTCTTTATTCCACCATTATCCTTCACTTTATGGGTTGTAACTCTTGTAACCATTATAACCTCTATTCTATTAATCTTCCAATTTATTCTTCTTATCATACCTATAAATAGCGATGATCTTTGTTACACACAAAAGATTATAGAGAGTTCACAAAAGTTAGTAAAAAAAAGAGTTTATTAGTTGAAGGGAGATGTTCTTTTTTGTAGAGTTTTGAACTCAACTTTTGTCCAGAGTTATTGAGTTGTTCTTTGAGAGAAGATTGTTGTATTCTGGAGGGTACAAGTCAAGGAGATTACTGTTGGACTGGTAAAATATTTTGTTGCAGTAGGTTTGAATCTCCTTCAAGAGAGCGAAATATCCGCGCCTCAGCCGAAGAAGACATTCTTTTCTTTTTTTCTACACTTATAATTTTCAATTGTAATTTTACTGTAATTTCACCAACATAACATAATCAATTACGAAATTTGAAGATGGATTACACAAACAGATCAACCTCAAAACAATGAAACAAATTGAAAAGGATGTAACAAATGGACCCCAAACGAAAAAATTTCTTTTGATACTCCAGCTGATACGCGAAAAGGACGTTGAACGGCAACCTCGAATCTTTATGCTCGACGGACTCGAACCTCACTACTAACCATAACGTGGCTAGAGTTGTTATCTGAGGGATTATTGATTAGGGAATGAGAGGTAGCAATGGCTATTAGTAGGTTTTTGGCAGTTTTCCGATCATGCTTCCGTGTATTGGATTTTGAAGACGTGTATTGGTGGCAGCTTCTAGAGTATGCGTAAAATGACTCTTTCACCCTTGGCCATCCCTAGCTCATCTTTCTATAGAATAGAAAAATAAAATGGGGACCAGACCGTAAATAAGAAAATATTGTTGAAGAGTAATTTATAATTAGAGTAAGAAAACATAAGTTGTTTAGAATTTGGTATTGGCTAATTCATCCAGTCTAAATAGTTTTTATAGTCAAGTTCATCTAGGAATCAATTTATGTAATTTCTTGGTTTTTTATTTTCCTTTTAACTCTGTCGTCCTTTGCTATCATAGTATCTCTCCAAATAATCACTACGTGTGTTTTACTAATAAAAATTATGGTGAAGTGATAAGTATCTCTTCATTCTTAATCGGAAATGTCAGGTTCAAGCTTTGCTGGACATAGATTTGTTTTTGTTAGGAAACATTTTTTTCCCACAATATGATACTTTCTGACGTTAATATAAATTTAATCGAGTTTCAGTGCAAATATTGAATACCGAATAAGAAGCTATGAAAGAAAAGTCACTAAGCTCTTTTTTTCATCATCTCACGTTTTGCTGCCCCTAGTATTGCAACTTCTAACTCTTACTACGCAAGATTCTAGATTATTTTTCTATATTTTTAATATATGGTTAAATGAGTTAAAATATTTAATTTAAAATATTTAATTTTTATGTATAGTTTAGTCACATTGCAGAAATTTTACAAGAATAGTTATTGATAAAACTACTGAAATTAAAAATAACGAAATTGGACAAAAAAAAAAGTGCTCGACCAAAATAACGCCAACAAAGACCGTAAAATACATAAATAACTACTACTCTCCGATTTTCTAAAGCTTTGTGGTGTCCGATTGCACCCCAAAAGAAAACCCAATGTTAAACTCTTCAAAGTTATAACAAAATGCTTGGTTGTGCCATATTTGTCACGACCCGATTTTCGAGTCATGATGGCACTTACCACAACCCACCGGTAGGTAAGCCAACATCATAATTCGGGGCTAATGACATGGGTTACCTTGATAGAAACGTCTAGCATGGACCCTATGTAGCAGCTCAATATAACAACAACATTCCACAAATGAAACAACTAACATTCGAATACCAATCCCATGACCCGATAGTATAAGTACAAGAGAAACTCTAAATCCAACAACAGAAATTACAATTCGAAGTCTGACAACTTAAATAGTCTTATACAATTGTCTTGAATACAAAAGACAAGTAAAGATAGAAGGAAAAGAGGGCAACTCACTCAACGATGGCAACTAGAACCTCGGTCTGCACCAAAAAGGTACAGAAGTGTAGTATGAGTACCAAAACCCGGGTACTCAGAAGGCATAGTCGGCTGACTGAGCTAAATTATAATATAAGGATGATATAAGGTAAGACAATAACTTAAAATCAAAGTATAAGATCGAACCTGAATCTTCTTTAATATCACTGTATAAATACTAATCAACTATATCAATAGTACGACATTCCATATACGCATATACCATAACCTTCATATAACATGAGTAATCATTTCGGAAGCGTAAAGCCGTGTAAATATACAATAACAACCATGCGTTTATTGTAATCAACACCAACCATCGTTAGAAGATAAAGCACAAGAACTTACCACGACGTCCCATACCGCTGAGAAGTACACTCAAAAGAACACAATAAAGAACTCATCACGATGTCCCATACCACCAGAGAGTATGCCAAAAGAATACAATACAAGGACTTATCACGGCGTCCCATACCACCGGAGAGTACACCAAAAGATCAAACTATCAATATATCAAGGCACAAATACACAATCACTTACCCAAAACCACGGGTCCACATTCCCACCATGGCCTCTTACTGAGGTCTACAGTCATCATCAAAACCGCATTTATATACAACGAAACCGAGATCACCATAACATAGCTATATAGTCACTTATTCTCTATTTTATTAATGAACTCCAAGTCCAGTCTATATTAGCTAACCACCAAATCCATGAAGCACTAGTTTACAAGTCTTATAGTTTACTAATCATTAAATAAGGAAAAGCTACAAGTTACCAACACCATTATTTATTCACCTATCTTAAGGTCATTATCTAGTTAGCAACCTTATTATATATATATCCTAATTAAATTAATCCAATGTTATGACCTTTTTTTAAATTAAATAATCTTTCTTTTACGATTATAATATCATTTAGTTCCTTATTATTTATTAGCGAACCATTTTTAGGAGAATTTCTCATCATGACCGCATCCCTAACTCCAACCGCGGACATGTTTTGAATAGAAAATAAATAAAATGATAATTAAACATTGAATAAGAATTAAAAATTCAAAATCGACCAAACCAAACCAAACATATACATGGATTTTTTTTGAATCCCTTATAGGTAGATCGGATATAAAAAAGGGAAATATATACGCTAAAAGAAAGAAAAAATATAACCTAATTATTATTATTATTATTATTATTATTATTATTATTATTATTATTACTATTATTATTGTCAACCTGACAATTTTCATCCAGCAGCAGCAGGGCCCTCCTTAGCCTTGCTCAGAAGTCGGCCAAATCCCTCTGGAGTTCATCAAATTGCCTTTGAGATTCCTGCAAGGACTCGATATGAACCTTCTTGTACGAATCTAGATCTGACATATTAGTATTGTAAGTATAGTAGAATGAACGAGAGTGAGTGAGAGTGAGTGGGGAGGCCGGAGGGACCTATTTATAAATGATTGAGAATTGGAAGGGGCTGGACTTAGTCAAACAAAAAGCCACAACTGTTCATGTCCCTTAAAAGGAAAAATTACACAAATTTCATATTTAAGACACCATATTACACAATATCCCTTAATGTTTTAAAAAATTACATAAAATCCCAGATTTATATTTACTAGTGATACATATCCTATATGTATCACTGCTTAACATATGTATCACAATTCAAAATTTCGAGATAAAATGTAATTAGCAAACTATCCGGGATTTAATGCATTATTGCTGAGACTATCCGGGATTTATGTGTTATGTGTGGTGTTACTTAAATAATACTGGTGACTTTATTAATAAGTAAATCAGAAAAAATGGATCTAAATACAACATTTTATCTTTTTGTTGTTTGGTTAGCCTAGTTGTTGTTTATGGGTGCTTAAGGCTATTTATTTCTTTTGGTCTTGAGTTCAATTCCCACCCAGCACATATTTTTTAAATTTTGGTAACCAACTCTTCTCTTCTTATTCACTTTAAACTTTTTATTTTTTTCTCCCTTACTCCTTGTGTTGATTGTTCGGAGTCCACTATTTTTAAGCTAAGAAGCACCCACCGTCTAAACCATACCACACCACAAGTTCCAACAATGCCAAACCACCACCAACACCACACCACAAGTTCCAACATTGCCACCCCCACCAACAACATCAATAACAGCATCAACAACAAAGAAACAAATAAAATACATAAAAAAAAATGATACTGCCAACAAGGCTTTTAAACTTCTCCCAACAGATGACTTTTTTTCGCATCTTATAATAAAAATTCTTGGTATGTTTATTCAACAATTAAAAGTTCCTTCAAATTTTTTAAATAAATATGATATGGGAAAATAGTAATTGAATAAACAAAAAGATGTAAATAAACTTGCAAGAAGAAGACGAAAATGAAAGAGCAATAGTGAATCATATCATAC
>NW_025888498.1:103902-113460 GCF_002878395.1 Capsicum annuum | reverse complement strand
ACCCCACCAACAACATCAATAACAGCATCAACAACAAAGAAACAAATAAAATACATAAAAAAAAATGATACTGCCAACAAGGCTTTTAAACTTCTCCCAACAGATGACTTTTTTTCGCATCTTATAATAAAAATTCTTGGTATGTTTATTCAACAATTAAAAGTTCCTTCAAATTTTTTAAATAAATATGATATGGGAAAATAGTAATTGAATAAACAAAAAGATGTAAATAAACTTGCAAGAAGAAGACGAAAATGAAAGAGCAATAGTGAATCATATCATACAATGTCAAAAGGGGGTCAAAACAGCAATTTCAGTCGAGGAATATAAGATATAGATATCGATCGGTTTAGATACGAACGAAAATTTTTGAGAAAGAGGAGAGAAAAAAAAGGCTGTGATAACCCTAAAGAGGATAGAAAGCAAAAAGATGAGAGATTTAGGGCTGAAGGAGAGGAGGAGAGAGATGACATAATTCTAATTTCTAGATATACTACCCTTAATATTAAATGACTAAACAAAGTGTATTTATTTAAATTTATATTTACAAAGCATAATTAATAAGGCTAATTTGGTAGTAAAATAAACCCCTAATTAATATTTTCTTGATGGGAGTGTCAAGCCAATATGATACGGAAGAAGTATTAGGGGTTTCAATATTCATTAATTAATATTCACTAATAATTTAAGGGGCACGAGGAAGAAAATGGGTGACATTGAAAAGACAGGACAAGACTACTCAATTAGATTTTTGAGTTATCCAAGAAACATTTTTTACCGTCTTTAGTAGTACTACTACTTTATCTACTCGGAAAGTAGATTGCTTTAAAATTAAAAGAAAACAAAAAGATTTTCAAATAGATATGTCGTCTGTTGCAATAGATTTAGATATCTGTTTGAGAAATCCCAACAGCTCAGTCATCTGTGACAACCGATGGAAATGTCATTTGATAACTAAATCAGAAACGTTATCTGTTACAACAGATATCAATATCTGTTTGAAAATTTCCAACACCTCAATCATCCATCATAACAAATGCAAATATCTATTTGATAATTAAATAAGAAATGTCATTTGTTGCAACAGATATTGTTATCTGTTTGAAATTTTCCAATAGCTTAGTTGTTTGTTGCAATGGATTTCATTGCAATTGATTTAGGATGAACTAGGGATGAACGAATGAGCTCCTTATTAAATTAATGTTAAGATTAATAATAGTACCTATATCGATCTAGGTGGAACAATGGATAAATGAATGAGCTCATAGGGTCAATTACAAATCCAATTGAGTCATTGTATTTGCATGGTGTTAGTATTGCGTTCATCCCGACCTGAGTCGTCGATCGATCACTCTGAGTTGAAACGTGTTCTCATTAACTTAATGTTAAGATTAATAATAGTACCTACATTGATCTAGGTGGAATTAGGGATGGATGAATGAGCACAAAGGGTCAACTACAACTTCAATTGAGTTTTTTGGCAATTGCATAATGAGACGGTACTGCATTCATCCCGACAAGAGTTATCGATCGATCACTCTGAGATGAACCAATTCTTACTACCTCGTATGTTCAACTAATACCTTAATTGAATAATCTGGGACTAGGGGTGAATTCTCATAGGGTCAACTACATCTTCAATTGAGTCTTTTGGCAAATGCATGATGAGACGGGATTGCGTTCCTCTCGACAAGAGTCGTTGATCGATCACTCTGAGCCAAACCGATTCTTACTACCTCATGTATCCAACTAATACCTTAATTGATTAATCTAAAACTAGGGGTGAGTTCTCATAATGTCAACTACAATAGATGACAGTGCCTATTTGATAATTTACAATAGATGGGTAATCTATTGCAACATATGACTCAATCCATTTGATAATTTACAACAGATAGGTAGTCTATTGCAACAGATGACTTAATCTGTTTGATATTTTACAACAGATGTGTAATATGTTACAACAGATTATATAATCTGTTTGATTTGATCCAACAGAAAAGACATTTGTTGCAACAGGTTGAACATTTATTTAGATATAATTCAATTGAGTTCATATGTTAGACTAATACCTTAATTGAATGTGAGTTCTCATAGGGTCAACTACAACTTCAAATGAATCTTTTGTCAATTGCATGATGAAATGGTACTGCGTTCCTCCCGACCAGAGTCGGTGATCGATCACTCTGAGCCAAACCAATTCTTACTACCTCATATGTTAGACTAATACCTTAATTGATTAATCTAGGACTAGGGTACTAATACCTTGATTGAATAATCTGGGACTAGGGATGAGTTCTCATAGGGTAAACTATCGATTGATCTAGGACTAGGGGTAAGTTCTCATAGGGTCAGCCACAACAGATGGCAATGCCTATTTGATAATTTACAACATATAGGTGATCTGTCGTGACATATGACAATCCATTTGATAATTTACAATAGATGGGTAATCTGTCGCAACAGATGACTTAATCTGTTTGATAATTTACATCAGCTTCATAATTTGTTGTTACCTAATCTGATTGATAATTTACAACAGATGAGAAATCTGACGCAACATGTTGAACATTTGTTTTTTACAATTTCAATTGAGTTCATATGTTAGACTCCTAAATTGATTAATCTAGGACCAGGGGTGAGTTTTTATAAGGTCACCTCCTAGAGTACTCGATCAACTATAACATCAATTATTTTTATATGATTTTACAAATTACGCATATATTTTATGATTTTAAAAATAATTAAGATCATTTTGGACAAAATTAACATTTTCAAAACTACTTGTCATTCTTTTCCAAAATATAAATCAACCCATACAAAACGTTTCATCATTTCAAATCTCGAGGCTGGCTCTTTCTCTCTCATTTTCACTCAACAATACAGTATAGACAACAACTACTCAATAAATTTGCTCAACCCTCCACAACAGATCGCTTTTATTCTCATTTTCGACCACATAAGTATTATTTTTGACATTATTTTTGTTTGTATCAGTCATTTTCTTTGTCTTCGTAGGCAACAGATTTCGAGAAGAGCTTTATCTTTGTTTCTTTTCTAAAAAATAAAGGCTTTTAAGTTAATGATGAAAAAGAAAACTTTTAGTTGTATTATCTTCGATAATGGGTTTACAATTTTGAGTTTTGATGGTAAAATCATAAGAAGAACTCAAGAAATCCCTAGTTTCTGTCGTAGTATTTCGGTGACTCTCGTGGTATTGTTGGATGGTGTTGGTGGTGGTGGGAGGGGGTGTTTGTGGTCGTCGTGGTGGCACCCGTGGTGGCATTGGTTGGTGGTGTTTGTGGTGGTGTCGGTATTCGTGGTGTTTATTTGTTTGTTGGCATTGGTTGGTGGTGTTTATGGTGGTGGCTGTTGGTGTGTTGGTATTCGTGGTGTTTGTAATATATTTTTTAAAATCTATGCATAAATCAACTGTAATGTAATTTTTGTTTTTCTTTACTTTAGGTAAAACATGTCTCCCAAAAGAAAAGAAAGTGAAATTGGATCAACGGCTGACCACTCAAAAAAAAGGCTACAGTACAGAGGGATTCAGAGGAGCTTCCTGAACAATCTCAGTCAGGGAAAAGTGAAGATGAGGAGAGATATAAAAACAATATTGAGGGAGGTGGACAAGGGTCCGTAGATGGTGATGACGAAAATAAAAGTGAGAAATAGGAGGAATTGGAGAGTCAGAAAGAGAAAGAGGACCACATTATACGGCTTTCCTTGGGCTTTCATGGTAAAATTAATCACTAATTTTACTCATCAATTAATTTATATTGAATATAGTTATTATGATTTTTGTTGCTTGCTTCCTGTTTACACGTTTTAGGCTTGGGCATTTGAAGCCATTCCTCCCCTCCAAAAGCAATTAATGGATTACCCGGATGAGGTTTCTTATCAAAGGATGTTTATGTGGTTGGCTGCAAAGAGCAACACTAATATTAAGGAGGCTAATCTCTTTAACCCTCCGAATGGTGCAGTACGTCTTCTTCAAGTAAAATAATTCTACTTAAAGATAAGAAAGATATTGAACAGATGTTATATCTGGTGCATGAGATGTTATATCTGATGCACCAGATAGGACATCTATTGCAACGGGGTATATCTTGCATCAGATTACTCATCTGTGGCTTTGGTTCTCTGAACCCGACTACTAAAAGATTAACCATCTACTGTAAATTATGCAACAGATATCTAATCTGATAACATATCATTCATCTGTTGTGACATACAGATCATCTGTTGCATAATAGATTACCCGTCTTGTGCAGCTATTACAATAGATGATTGATATTTTGCATATGATTATCCATGTGTTGCTTTGTTTCTCTAAACCAGACTCAAATGGATTTTAACCATATACTGCAAACTATGCAACAGATGGGTCTTTTTTTTAAAAATGTAGCCCAACTGTGAAAATTATTATATTATATGATTTAAATGCATCTGTCTTTTTTTTCCTTTTTATAGGTTGTGCACCCATGGATTGTGCCTACTGAGAAGGAGTCGGTGATGACTTCTTATATTACTCTTGGTCATGTTGATGCTATTGCAGACCCAATGGTAGAGTTAATAAAGAAGGAATTGGCTAGAGCAATAGTCATAAGAAGAGCAGTTAGGCAAGGTCAGCCTAATGTTTAGGCTCTTCATGACCAACCTTTTATTAAGGCAGATCCGGATACTTCTTCTGATGGAGTTGTTGGTGTTAGTGAAAGGCATACTGATGCTGCTACCAAAGAATAAATATGTTTGAAAACACCCTTTTTTGCCCTTACACAGGTCCCTCTCACCCCTCTTTACCCTCGTGTTCTCATTGCGAATGCGATGAGTGCAAGGACAGACAGGATAAACTCTTTGAAAAAGTAGAGGCTATCTCCAAAGATATCAAGGAATTCAAATCCAAGAGGTGTGTCATACCATTTAAGAAGGTGAGGGAGCCACACACTCCTACAGCGTTGGTTAGGAGAAAGAAAAGAGTAATTAGAGACGTACTCTTCACTCGGAAATCAAAAAAAATTGTAATTCCTCTCTCTCCAAAAGCTGTTGAAGTTCAGGAGCCAGTCAAGAAGGTGGAAATATATGCAGAATTCAGCGTCGAAGAGAAAAGGGATCTGCGACAGGCCAAGAATTCCAAGCCAGGCGCACCAGATTACCCCAGGCCTCCCTTTTCCCCCTAAGACTTCCAGACTATGACTAATATGCGTATGCCGTAGAGGACAAGGCAAGTTTACTTTTAGTAACCTAGCCCTTCTAATCTACCCCATGAAGAATAATATACGCTAGGGAATTTCGATATTGAATTTTAGTGAAATTGAAAAGCTAGGGAATAAGCGGATTGGGGGGAGTTTGGAATGCAATCGAGTTTTCAACATAGAGTCCATCCTATATATCCCTGAGACTCAGGGAATTAGACTGCTTGTCGTTTGAATCGGTCGATATAAAAGAGAGTCTCTTATTTTTTATGATCTTTGACTCGGGATGAGTGACAAGTTGTTCGAGTTATGAAAAAAGGCTTGTAACCTCTTAACCATGAACGCGGAGATCTTCACATCCATACGTAAGAATTTACCTGGACATAATTTCCAAAACTCTAGCTGTCCTATTCCTCGAATTTAAAGAAAAAAGAAGGTTACCCTCGGCATGAGTTTAGAAATATCCCGAAGATAAAGCTGAAATCAAAATATTCCAAAGTACCCATATTTCTTCTAATAGGGGTGTGGTTTGATGGTGGTGGCGATCATCCTTTAGCTCACGTCCAAAGAGTTTAACGTCCCTCTCTTGACTATGTCCTATTTTGCCGCTAAGTAAAAGTTCCACGTTGTGTTGCATCCTTTTTTGTGGTCGTCCGTACCTGTGGTTTTGATTTGAGATTTCCATCCTCTCGGATTCTCTCAGCAATATTTCAAACATTGATTGTAAGCAAAAAACATAATTCACAAAAAGATACATAGTCTTTTACCATATCTCCGTGTGGATCGTTTATCTAAAACGTGAAGTCGCTCTCCCATGTACCTGTTTGGAGGCAAATAATTTGTAATAATAAATTCAACAATCCTTTTGGTTGTTGAATAAAATAAATTTTTATCAATTGAATATGTCTTCAAAGTGGGGTGACCCTTTAGGACACCGACGATACTTTATACAGAGTGGTCCCTGCAACCGTGTAATCTTATGCTGATGCAGTAACCCTTTTGGTCACCTATAGTGTTTGTTGTATGGAATGATGACCTCTCCGATTATTGACAATGATTATTTACATGTGACCTCGGGTAAGTCTCGCGCATTTTTTATATTGATATGACTTATAGATTTCCCTTGCATTGTCAATCTTTGGATAATCTTGCGCATTATTTGATGTTGGATACGAGGAAAGTTATAGATATCCTTTGAATTTCTAGATTTTAGGTAATCCTACACATTATCCGACCTTGGATACAATATGACTTATATATATTTCTTAAATTGCTAGCCTTTGGGTAATCTTGTGCATAATCAGTCTTGGATATGATGTGGCTTACAGAAAACCCTTGGACATATCAAATTGGTACTCTTGCATATTCTTCGATAAGAATTTAGTTGCGACTTATGGATAACCTTTGGACTATAGATTATTGGGTAACTTTGCTCTATATCCGGTTAGGATGTTATCGCAGCTTATGGCCTATTGACTATCAACTCATACGTAATCTTGCACACTATCCTATTTCAAATAATATGACTTATAGATGACCCTCAAATTATCAATTTCTAGGATATCTGATATGTCATCTGTCTTCAGATAGCAACTTAAATATGCCCCTTCGAATCACGTGCTTTTGATGCATTGAGATGTTGATTCATAAAATGATGAGATATTCTAGATGCCAGCGTATTCCACCTTCGCATGTCAACAAATATTAAATGCTGAGATATCCTCAACACCAGAGTATTCTATCTTTGCGTGTCAATAGATATTAGATGCTAAGATATTCTCGATGCCGGAGTATTCTATTTTTGGGTGTCAACTGATATTGATGCTCCAAAGCTTCTTCTAAGGCTAGACCCTATCTTCTTACATGGCATGCAACTATGGAGACATTGTTGAATGGAATGATGGCCCTCTTGGTAATAAAATGATATGTAATGACTCTCCTGAAAATGAAATGAAATAAAATAAAATGGCCATCTCGACAGTGAAATAAAATGAAATGGACTTCTTGGCAATGAAATGATATGCAATGGCCCTCTTGACAATGAAATAATATGCAATGGAACTTTTAGCAATAAAATGATATGAAATGGTCCTCTTGGCAATGAAATAAAATGGACCTCTTGGCAGTGAAATAAAATAAAATAGCCCTCTTGGAAATGAAATAAAATAAAATGAAATGGCCCTCTTGGCAATGAAATGATATGTAATGCCCCCCTTGGAAATGAAATAATATATAATGGCCCCCTTAGAAATAAAATGATATAAAATGACCCTCTTGGTAATGAAATGATATGCAATGGCCCTATTGGCAACGAAAAGAAATGAAATGGCCCTCTTGACAATGAAATGATATGTAATGGCCCCTTGGCAATAAAATGATATGAAATGGCCCTCTTGGCAATGAAATGATATGTAATGGCCCTCTTGGCAATAAAATGAAATGAAATGGACCTCTTGGTAATGGAATAACATGAAATTGCTCTCTTGGCAATAGAATGATATGAAATGGACCTTTTGGCAATGAAAACAGTTTCAGCCAAGTCTACTGCATTTTTTGCTTTCTAAATGTACCTGTACTCAAGGTTGACAGTTAGTAGACATAATGTCTCCCTCAAAAACTTTTGTAAAAACTTTAGAAAATCTCTGTCAGTAATGTCATGTACTAGCTCCACGAACGTCTTTCTCTTGTTTCTGACTGTATCCAATGTTTGACGGGGGAATTCTAGAAATTCATCATCGTTGCTGAGGGTTTCTATTAGAAGTTCTATCATAGCTGATGATTTAGTCTATCTAGACTTGGTCGCAGCTAGTGATTTTCCCAAACTTGATTTCGACCTCTGGTGCTAGGGATTTGAAATATATTCCAATATATTAGTGGAAATTTTGAGTACCTCCTGAAAATTTTTGCCCCAGTTTATTGTTGTTTGAGATACTTTCAACTTGAGAGGATCAAAAGTCTTTGTCGTTCTTCATTCTCTTTGGATGATGATCTTCTTCTTTTGAATTTTTAAGAATCCTTCTAAAAAATTATGCCTAGTTTCCGTTTGTTGGGGGGTATGACTGAGCCATTGGGGCGCCTACATATCCTGTTGAAGCAGGAACTATGTCAAATATAGTTCAAGGCTACATTAGAGATATATAGAAAAATCTAAAGGGCTGACGAAAGCCGATATATGTCACCTACGTATCTCATTCTTGAGAATTCAGGTCATTACATAGTTCATACATAAAAGGAGAGGATAAATTCTCCTAAAGGTTTGACAGAAATCGACATGGGCCGCCTACATATCCCTTTCTTAAGAATTCAGGTCAAACATAGTTCGTACATAAAAGGAAATAGTTTCTAGGCAATTACACATCATAAAACAAATACTATTATAAGAAAGATTACAAATAAACCAAGGGACAAAAACTAAAAATATCGTTCAAACATAAAATCTTGTTACTGAATTGGAATTGATTGGCTTGGTCCACTCTTGACCATTCATCTCAGATAGAATCAGAGCTCCTCCAAATAGTACCTTGCGAACTATGTATGGTCCTTGCCAATTCATAGCGAACTTACCTTTGTACTCTTCTTGGTGAGGAAATATGCATTTGAGAACCAATTGCCCAACTTTAAATGTTTGGGCTCTTACTTTCTTGTTGAAGGCACGAATCATCCTGTGTTGATAAAACTTACCATGAAACACAAAAACTATTCTCTTCTCATTAATCAACATGAGTTGTTCATAGCGAGCGAGAACCTACTCTTCATTACTTCCAGCTTCTTGAATAATCCTTACGGAAGGTATTTCAACCTTGGAAGGTATCACAACTTTATTCCCATAAACAAGTAGATAAGGGTTGCCCCATTTGAGGTTTGAACTGCTATGCAATACCCTAGCAGAGCATAAGGCGATATCTCATGCCATGATCTATCATTTTTTACCATTTTCCTCAATGTTTTGTGGAAATTTGACTTTTGAAGAGAGTCGTCACTTAATTTTGAAAAGGATTAAGAAACCTTTAAAGAGTTACTTCAAACGATTCAAAATAGGAAAATCATTTTAAGTTAGAGATTCTAGATAAGCAGTTCCTATTAACATTTTAGGAAGGTGTTAGGCACCTAAAACGTCCGCTAACTTGCAGTTATCTGGACTGTTTGAAAATCGTCTTTTGATTAACTTCGAAAAGATTAATTTGTTGAAATAGTGATTTAATTTTTTCAAAAAAAAAAATGACTTGTGTAAAATAGATTTAGGTGACTTAGTAGGGATTTTAACTAAGTCTAAAAAAACTAATAAGCAAATAAACACATAAAAGGGGAAGGGAGGAGAAAGTAAAGGATTTAGGCCATTAGGCCCAAATCAACTAGACCTGTC